>NW_024465622.1:0-3739 GCF_017591425.1 Ochotona curzoniae
CTGCCCCTGCTGGTTCCAGCCGTGGAGGTGTGGGGGAGCCCTTGGGGCGCTCACACTCCAAGCTGCTATTGTTTTTGTCATCCTACGCCATTGCACTGGTCAGCTGGGGTGGTCAGAGCTACAAGGACCCCCCAATGCCTCCGGCTCCGTGCTCCAGACGGACTGGGAGATGCGGCTACTTGTCAAGCTACAGTTCATCCTCCCCACGTCCGGAACTGACATCACTCACACGCAACTTAACCTAGTGTGGGCATGTGAAGTGTAAGCAAAATCTCAGGGCCCCGGGGCTCCTCTTGCGCCATCCGCAAGCGTCTGCAGTGCCTGTCTGTCATGTGACGGTCACCCATCACTGCAGACAGCATGCCCACTCCCAGCTCTGGCATGTGCCTCCTGGTCTCTGAGGGCTCCTAGGCCCCGGGGCTCAGGGCAGCCACACCTGTCCTGGGGCAGAGCAGTCGGAAGGAGAGCCAGAGCCAGCAATGGTGTTTGGAGCCTCCACGGCCACAACCTACATCATTCCTGCGCATGTCTGTGTGGCCGACCACGGTCACAGGGCCAAGCCCGGCGGTCTCCCCATGCATCCACAGAGGTGTCGGCAGGGCAGAGGGGCCCCCAGTATTTGGAATAAACTGTTGAAGCTGCAGACAGAATTCTGGAAGCTTGAGCTCAGAGACACTGGGGCAGGAAAAGCAACCAAGAGGAAGCAAGAGGTCCCCGCGAGGGCCCCAAGGGACGCCATGCTGCAGCCAGAGCTTCCATCAGTCATCGGCAGAGAAAGCTCCTGAGAAGCCTCGGCACAGCGGAACCTGCGTTTCAGACGCTGTTGACACGTAGCAAGGCCACCCAGCACAAGCCTTCCCTTTAACCGAGAGGAAGGTCCAGGCTGGAACAGCCAGGTGCGCCCACGGCCTGAGGGAGGCCAGCTCCGTCTGGTGGCTGTGGCTCAAAGTGCTGAGCCGGTCAGGAACGTGGAGCAGCAGCGTCTTGCCCTGGGCCCTCCCAGCAGGCAGGGTGCCTGGAGAGAAGCATGAGACAGCACTGCGTGCCTCCCGGGGTTCCGTTCTGCCAAGGCTGCTCCGGCATGTGGCCCTCCGCTGTCGCCATCACACAGAACGGAAAGGGGAACCCCCTCAGCAGGACCCCAACACCCCTTCCTAGTTTGCAGTCACCGAGGCTCGTATGCCCTCCCCACACGGGGTCACGGCATTCAGCCGCTTCCTGAAGAGCCTGGGTGGTCCTGAACTCTGTGACTGGTCTGGCTGGCACGGGAGAGGCAACATTTGGAGGGCTTTAGCTTGGGACCTGAGTCGAGGTGCTGAGGTCCCTGGCTTCGGGGGGTCTGAGCACCACAGGGGTTCAGTCTGCCGTTGGCATAGCCTTGGAGTGTCCATCAGTGCTTGTGCCTTGGGCCTGCCACTGCTGTTAGGAAAGTGACAGCAGCCAGGGCCTGGCATTCTCGCAGCCTTTGAGCACCCTTGAACTCGCAGCAGCTTCTGGAGGCAGGTGGGAGGAGCCTGCATTTCTCTGGGAAGACACTGGAGCGAGGGAAGCAGCTTCGAGGTACCCACAGCACAGTGGTCCGGACCACCACCTGTGAGGCCACATCGCAGCACTGGTTCTGTCCACGGCTGCTCCGCTGTGTATCCAGCCCCCACTGGTGCTCCCGGGGAGGCAGCAGGTGGACCCTGAGTGCCTGGACCACTGACACTCACCGGACGAACAGCATCACTTCTAGGCTCTTCGGCCTGGACCAGCTCCACTGTTGCAGCCATCTGGGGAACGAGCTGATGGAATCTCTCTCTCCTTCCTTTCTCTCTCAGTGCCTCTTCTCGCTGTGTCACTTGGCCTTTCAAATAAATAAATCTTAAAGAGAAAAAAAAAGCTTGAATTTTACTTCTCAAGAACGTAACAGGAGGGAATGCAGAATCCAACTTTGGGGTTTCTGCACTTCCCTTACAGGCTTTGAGGGGCAGGATAACAGCCCCTATAAGACACACACTCACAGCCCCCAGATCGTGACTCTGTGGCCTTACATGATAACTCTGAAACACAGCCGCTGTCCTGGGTTCCTTGGCGTGGGGATGCAGGTCTGGGGAGGCCCCAGGTGCCACGCCGGCCCCAAGACCCAGCCTAGGCAAGAGCTGTGGGGAGGCCACACAGCAGCCGGTGAGAGACTGGGTTCCATCCACAGCAGGACTGAGCGTGGAGGCAGGTCCTCCCTGGGCTGGACAGCCATCTCCCGGCCCATAGTGGAGACGGTGCTGGGCCAGCCTGGGCTCTTGCCTCCAGGTCTGAGTAAGGGAACAGAGACACCTGTGTTGTGCCCTGTGGCTGCGGCCCCTGGCCACAGTGACCCCACGAGGAACCTCAGCTTTCCCAACCCCCGAGTTCCCCTACTCACCCCTGGAGAAGGAGGGCAGCCACCATGATGGGTGAAGCCCTTAGCGGAGACAGGCAGACCTTTCCCAGCCTGCTCCCTTCTGTCCTCACTGGTGGGGCCGGGGAGGGTTTGGGCCCATGACCAATACCTGCTGTGCCAGCTGTCAGAGGAGTCCGTGGGGGTCCTGTGGTGCCCCCGGGATGGCCTCTAAGCAGGTGGCTGTCACTCCTGGGTGAACCAGCAGCAAGCTCCCGCGGTGATCAGCTGGAGAGTCCTGCGGCTCAATCTACCGTTACCAGTCATAAAGTCGATTTGGTCTGGGTGACTTGCCCCGCTGGCTCTCCTGGGACTCAGAACTTAGGAACCAGGAGTCACGTTCCCGCCCCAGCACCCCGCCCCCACTCGCATCACTGCTGTCGTTTCTCAGTCACCCCAGCTCCTCCGGCGGTGTGCAGGGCCGTGCGGACCTGGTGGGACGAAGCGCCATCCCGCGAGAAGGCCACAGGTGCTGCTGGAATGTTCTAGTCATCACAATGAAAACGAACAGAGAAATTGACATGGTTGATCTTAACAGAATATTTATTTAACCCAAGATATCCAAAAACATCAGCTCAACTCATCGTCAACGTGAAAAGCATCAGAGACCCGTGTCCCATGCATTTCTGCTGGGTTTTTGAAAGTCAGAGTAAAGCAGGGGCTGCAGCTCGCCCCAAGCTGGAGCAGCTGCACTGCGGGGTCGGCAGCCGCAGGGCCCGGGGTCCCCGCCTTCATCCCATCATCATCCTCTGCCCGACTCCCTCTCCTTGGTTTGAAGCACGTGGTCACTCTGTCCTCTGTCGGACGCACGGACTGGTGCCTTCTGCCCCGAGTCCCCCACACAGCCTTCCCTGGGAGCCCACCCCAACTGGCACGGCCCCCACCCTGTGGCCCTCCCCTCCCCACCCTCTTCCTACCTCACCTCCTCTTTCCTTCCCTTTTCTCTTTGAAATACAGAAGAACACACACACTAGACAGACAGATGCAGAGAGAAATCGTCACTATCCCAACGGTTTACAACAGCCAGGCAGGGCCAGGAAATATCCAGACTCCCCCTCTGGCTGCAGGACCCGCGCTTGGAGCTCCTCCACCGCCGTCCCCGGCGTGAGCAGCGAGCTGCACTGCAAGTGGAGCGGCCAGGATGCAAGTGTCGCAAGCAGAGCCCTGACCGCGGGCAGCACAACGCCAGCCCTGCGTCCCCTGACGTGTGGCACCTGTTCCATCACAACAACACCTGTTTGTACAGAAGGTGGAAGGAGGCGGAAACACAAGAAACCGCCCCAAACGCAGCTGTTGTTAAAGCCATTGAAGAGAACACACTGT
>NW_024465623.1:0-532 GCF_017591425.1 Ochotona curzoniae
GATTATTAAAGTCAGGAGTGAAAGAGAAGACATCACAACCAACTTCATAGGATTTAGCCCACCCATTAAGACACACATATCCCAGATCAGACAACCTGGGTTTAAATCAAAGTTCTGACTCGACTCCAGCTCCTCACTCCAGTTTAATGCAGATCTGGAGAGGCAGCAGTGATGAGCCACGTTGTGGGATTCCTGCCTCTCTCATGAGACACCTGGACCACATTCCTGGCTGCTTAACTTGGTCCCAGCCTAGCCCCACCTGCAGCAGCCATTTCAGAGTAAATCAGCAAATAATACTCTCTCTCTGACTCTCTATTTATCTATATCTCTTTCTTCTCTCTATATGTGTATGTGTCTGCTCCTCAAATTTAAAAATTTGAATTAATTATTATAAAGTAATTATATGCCAAAAAATTAAATGAAGTGAGTTAAGTGAGGAAATTCTAGAAAGATGTAAATTGCAAAAAAAGTACAAAAAAAAAATAGAAAGCCTGAATATGCTATAGTAAACAGACAAATGGAATTGATTTTA
>NW_024465624.1:10000-12500 GCF_017591425.1 Ochotona curzoniae
AAGTTAAAGTTAAAGTTAAAGTTAAAGTTAAAGTTAAAGTTAAAGTTAAAGTTAAAGTTAAAGTTAAAGTTAAAGTTAAAGTTAAAGTTAAAGTTAAAGTTAAAGTTAAAGTTAAAGTTAAAGTTAAAGTTAAAGTTAAAGTTAAAGTTAAAGTTAAAGTTAAAGTTAAAGTTAAAGTTAAAGTTAAAGTTAAAGTTAAAGTTAAAGTTAAAGTTAAAGTTAAAGTTAAAGTTAAAGTTAAAGTTAAAGTTAAAGTTAAAGTTAAAGTTAAAGTTAAAGTTAAAGTTAAAGTTAAAGTTAAAGTTAAAGTTAAAGTTAAAGTTAAAGTTAAAGTTAAAGTTAAAGTTAAAGTTAAAGTTAAAGTTAAAGTTAAAGTTAAAGTTAAAGTTAAAGTTAAAGTTAAAGTTAAAGTTAAAGTTAAAGTTAAAGTTAAAGTTAAAGTTAAAGTTAAAGTTAAAGTTAAAGTTAAAGTTAAAGTTAAAGTTAAAGTTAAAGTTAAAGTTAAAGTTAAAGTTAAAGTTAAAGTTAAAGTTAAAGTTAAAGTTAAAGTTAAAGTTAAAGTTAAAGTTAAAGTTAAAGTTAAAGTTAAAGTTAAATTAAGTTAAAGTTAAAGTTAAAGTTAAAGTTAAAGTTAAAGTTAAAGTTAAAGTTAAAGTTAAAGTTAAAGTTAAAGTTAAAGTTAAAGTTAAAGTTAAAGTTAAAGTTAAAGTTAAAGTTAAAGTTAAAGTTAAAGTTAAAGTTAAAGTTAAAGTTAAAGTTAAAGTTTAAAGTTAAAGTTAAAGTTAAAGTTAAAGTTAAAGTTAAAGTTAAAGTTAAAGTTAAAGTTAAAGTTAAAGTTAAAGTTAAAGTTAAAGTTAAAGTTAAAGTTAAAGTTAAAGTTAAAGTTAAAGTTAAAGTTAAAGTTAAAGTTAAAGTTAAAGTTAAAGTTAAAGTTAAAGTTAAAGTTAAAGTTAAAGTTAAAGTTAAAGTTAAAGTTAAAGTTAAAGTTAAAGTTAAAGTTAAAGTTAAAGTTAAAGTTAAAGTTAAAGTTAAAGTTAAAGTTAAAGTTAAAGTTAAAGTTAAAGTTAAAGTTAAAGTTAAAGTTAAAGTTAAAGTTAAAGTTAAAGTTAAAGTTAAAGTTAAAGTTAAAGTTAAAGTTAAAGTTAAAGTTAAAGTTAAAGTTAAAGTTAAAGTTAAAGTTAAAGTTAAAGTTAAAGTTAAAGTTAAAGTTAAAGTTAAAGTTAAAGTTAAAGTTAAAGTTAAAGTTAAAGTTAAAGTTAAAGTTAAAGTTAAAGTTTAAAGTTAAAGTTAAAGTTAAAGTTAAAGTTAAAGTTAAAGTTAAAGTTAAAGTTAAAGTTAAAGTTAAAGTTAAAGTTAAAGTTAAAGTTAAAGTTAAAGTTAAAGTTAAAGTTAAAGTTAAAGTTAAAGTTAAAGTTAAAGTTAAAGTTAAAGTTAAAGTTAAAGTTAAAGTTAAAGTTAAAGTTAAAGTTAAAGTTAAAGTTAAAGTTAAAGTTAAAGTTAAAGTTAAAGTTAAAGTTAAAGTTAAAGTTAAAGTTAAAGTTAAAGTTAAAGTTAAAGTTAAAGTTAAAGTTAAAGTTAAAGTTAAAGTTAAAGTTAAAGTTAAAGTTAAAGTTAAAGTTAAAGTTAAAGTTAAAGTTAAAGTTAAAGTTAAAGTTAAAGTTAAAGTTAAAGTTAAAGTTAAAGTTAAAGTTAAAGTTAAAGTTAAAGTTAAAGTTAAAGTTAAAGTTAAAGTTAAAGTTAAAGTTAAAGTTAAAGTTAAAGTTAAAGTTAAAGTTAAAGTTAAAGTTAAAGTTAAAGTTAAAGTTAAAGTTAAAGTTAAAGTTAAAGTTAAAGTTAAAGTTAAAGTTAAAGTTAAAGTTAAAGTTAAAGTTAAAGTTAAAGTTAAAGTTTAAAGTTAAAGTTAAAGTTAAAGTTAAAGTTAAAGTTAAAGTTAAAGTTAAAGTTAAAGTTAAAGTTAAAGTTAAAGTTAAAGTTAAAGTTAAAGTTAAAGTTAAAGTTAAAGTTAAAGTTAAAGTTAAAGTTAAAGTTAAAGTTAAAGTTAAAGTTAAAGTTAAAGTTAAAGTTAAAGTTAAAGTTAAAGTTAAAGTTAAAGTTAAAGTTAAAGTTAAAGTTAAAGTTAAAGTTAAAGTTAAAGTTAAAGTTAAAGTTAAAGTTAAAGTTAAAGTTAAAGTTAAAGTTAAAGTTAAAGTTAAAGTTAAAGTTAAAGTTAAAGTTAAAGTTAAAGTTAAAGTTAAAGTTAAAGTTAAAGTTAAAGTTAAAGTTAAAGTTTAAAGTTAAAGTTAAAGTTAAAGTTAAAGTTAAAGTTAAAGTTAAAGTTAAAGTTAAAGTTAAAGTTAAAGTTAAAGTTAAAGTTAAAGTTAAAGTTAAAGTTAAAGTTAAAGTTAAAGTTAAAGTTAAAGTTAAAGTTAAAGTTAAAGTTAAAGTTAAAGTTAAAGTTAAAGTTAAAGTTAAAGTTAAAGTTAAAGTTAAAGTTAAAGTTAAAGTTAAAGTTAAAGTTAAA
>NW_024465625.1:0-115343 GCF_017591425.1 Ochotona curzoniae
TATCTTTTGATAGTCCAATTTTTCCACTTTCTGGATGACTTGCGTGTTTGAAGTATCCCTTTTTCAGCTTGAAAGTCAGTAGGAAACAGAATATATACCATTGTCGAATGTTCTCCACTTCTTTTCCTAGAGTACTGTATAAGTGTTCTGATTTTTGAATATAGTTCTGAAGCTTCATTTTAGGAGAGTCTCTGTGAAAGCTTTTAAAATATTTTTCTTATTTATTGGTCTCTACATTTAAGGCATAACTGTCTTATTGCTATCTACTTCTACTTCTTTTGCATATTTTTAGGCTTTATGTTATTTTTATTTGAAAGGCAGAGTTACAGAGAGAAGGAGAGACAGAGAAGGATGTTCTTCCATCTGCTGGTTCATTCTCCAAATGGCCACAACATCCACAGCTAAGTGATGTGAAGACATGGGCCCAAGAACAGGTCTGGAGATGCAGGATATGATTAGGAAGGTGATAGGAAGCCAGGTTCTCCAGGGATTTGCACCTTGTAAGGGTCAGACTCAGTCACTGAAGGGTTTTGGATGGCAAATGAAGGGATCAGAGGCGGGTTTGAGGAAATGCCCTCAGCACATGGTTTTTCTGTTTTAATGTGTTAGAAGCTTGAGGACTTTAGCATGAAAAGTACTGCCTGGCTGGGGTAGTTCAGCAGCCACTTCAGCATGCTCAGCTGGGACTAAACGGAAGGAGCCCATTTGCTGCTGGGGAAGCACCCCCATCTCAGGCTCATGAGTGGTCTTGTGTCAGTGCACTGGAATTCCATGTAGTAGAAGGGTTCTGCTGGAAAGATCAATTAAAAACTCAACAAACTAATAATATGTGTTGGACACCTGTAGAAGGCAGGTCGGGTAGAATTGTTCTGTTCAAGCACTGGGGCAATGATAGTCTCAGTGTGAAGTGAAAACAAATGATTTGTGGAGGGGGAGATGGTCGGGAGGCCAGAGCTCACTGTGACGCGTCAGCCTGGATATTCATGTCCTTAATATTCACCCCTGAGCAAATGTTTGAAAGTGTGTTCATTTCAACAGGTGCAAATTCAGCACGCCAAGGAAGAATCGCTTGCTGATGATCTCTTTAGGTAAGGTTTAATTCAGCTTTCTTAAACTTTGCATTGTTATTTATATAGATTCCTTTTTGTTGTTCTGCCCTTTTGGACAAATAGGCCCTTCACTACGGGAATGTTTTATTTTTAGGATACCTATTTCCTTGTACTATTTGAGCACCTCTCAGTTGGGCTTATTGGGTATAGCTTTCAAATTTGGGTCGATGCAGTTGTGCTGTAACACAAGGTAGTTAACATCCGTATTGGCTCATGCAGGGAAAAGGAGGCTTCCTGAGCTAGCTGAACTTGACCACTTTCTGAGATTTATTTTCAACTCTCTTCAGTAGACTTATGAATGAATGGGGCTTTGCATTAAGACAAAATGACAGACATTAACTTTAATTGGCACATAGATAAAAACAAAGAAAAATAGATTGGAGTTTTCAAAGTTTGTGGGAGGTTTTAGAGGAGTGTAATGAGTGTTGAAAATGTAATAGGCCAAACAAGTCTTAGTTGACGCTCAAATACTAAACAGAAGAGAAACACAGTGTGAGGGTGCATTTTCCTAATTTTTTTTTCTCTAATCGTAAAGACAGAAGAAAGTCATGTACTTTTCACAGTCAGTTTGGTTGATTCTCTAATTTTGGAAATACAATCCACTTTTTTTAGATGAGAATGCCTTTTATACTGGTTTAATACTGATTTCTTCAGGATTAAATGAGACTGTCAGGTTGCCCAATTATATTTGTTTAATTGCTGTAGCAGAAACTTTTCTACAGTTATAATTCTATTTGGGGTTCATTCTGTTCTGTTGTGCAAATGGTATGCTTTAATTTCTGAGTGCAGGTGTGTGGGATCCATTCCAAGCCCTACTGAAAGAAGTATAAACATACCGTGACTTTTAAACTATTGTTTTAATTATTTTAGTGCTTTATAACATTTTTTGTTAATGATTTGTTTCAGTTTACAATATATTCATAAAAGCAACATCAAAGGCATAAATGAAAATGAACTGCCAGTCCTTTAATAAAGGATGAAATTGGCATTTCCATCCTGTTGGCTATTGTGTGTGTCTTAAGCTTTCAAAGTAAATGATGATCCCTTACTTTAACATTCTTTAATGCCAATTCTTTCCTTGCAGATATAATCCTAATGCAAAAAGAAGAAGATAACTGAAGGTTTTAAAAAGAAGCTGTGAGGAACGATTTCTAGCAAACACTTCACGCTAACTGGGTTATATACATTTAGTATATAGAAGAAATTTAAGTCACAAATATTTTATGGCCTAAGTTTGTTTAATAAAATGGACAAAACTCTGTTCCTTTCTTGTGTAACTCTGCTGCAGTCCTCATTATTTGATTCCCCTCAGGAAAAAAAAAGAGAGAGAGAGAAATCCATGATACCATGCCCTTTGTGTGCAGAGTATTAATACTTATTCAAATTCCTGCGCATGTAATATTTTCAGTAATTTTCTACACAAGTGAGAGCATAATGTTTACTGTGTTCTGCACTTTGCCCGTTTCCATTTAGTAGTTTATATGACCATACGCTTATTTGTATAATTTTTACTCTTGTTTGTTTGTTTTCCATCTTGCTGTCATGTTTAACTGAAGGGACCCAGATGAAATGGCTATTCTAGTAGTAGGGACTGAGGATTGTATGGAAATCTCCAGCAAGCATGTGCTGGCCACAGGGAAAACCCAGCAAAGTATGAATAATGAAAAACATTGCACAGAGACTAGCCTCAGGTGACTGGAAAAGGAAGACAAGAAATACTGAATGTTTGGAAACTAAATGACACAGGTAATAAGTAATCGATGGGTCAAGTTAGAAATTACAGTGTGGATGGGAATACATTAGTATCTGAATGATGATGACAGTGTCGGAGCAGAAGTTGTGGAGACAGCCAGCCCAGTGGTCGGGTGGAGCTTCAGAGCCTCGAGTGCATTCATGAAGAAAAGTAAAAATCACTCCTGACACATCTTTACCAAGAAATTAGATGAAGAGCAGCAAATTAAGCCCCCTCAAGGAAGGACATTGAAATGATAAAGGCTGAAGGGTTAGGTGCAAAACCAAATTTAGTTCTTTGGAAACCGTGGATTAAAGTTGAAAAACTGGGGCCAGTGTTGTGGTGCAGGAGATGAAGCCATTCCTTGCAACAGTAGCACATGCTCATCTTGTGTTAGGGCACTGCTTTGAGTTTCCACGGGTCTGTTTCCAAGCCAGCTTGCTGTTGATGTGCCTGGGAAAGCAGCAGGTGAAGCCAAGTCCCTGGGCCCTGTCACCCACGTAGAAGACCCTGGGGGAGTTTCTGCTGCTGCCTGGTCTTGCTCAGTCTTGGCTTGTTGCAGGCATTTGGGGAGTGAACCAATAAATGGAAAAATCTTTGGTTCTCTCTCTCTTCCTCTCTTATTCTGATCCTCAAGTAGATGGAAGTAAACAGATAAACATTAAAATACGTAAGAGAGATGGAAGTGACACAACTTGGCGAGTGTGTGATAATGAAATTCTCCTTCTCCATGGGTTGGAATAAGTCAGGCAACTCCTCTGGAAAAACTTAGCTGTGTCAGCTAAAGCTACTGCCGCCCCCTCCAGCAACTAGACATGCACCTGCCAGAAGTGAGAGCATGTGTGTGCCAGAGACCACGGGACTGTGCATTGCAGTAATTCCTCCACATGAGGGGAAAACTTAACTCCATCAACAGGGGAAGAGGTGAATTGTAGTGTATCCACACAGGCGTGGAGAGGCTGACTCCTGTTTAAGATGTCATGTCTTTATTTAACGATGAGGTCAAGAAGCCATTTGTATTGATGATTTTTTTTTTTAAGTGAGCAAGACTAATGTGTCAATCACTTGGTCCTCTGAGGTGGTAATGTAGAAGCAACAAGCACTACAGAGGGCCTTCAGCCCTCCCACTAGGCCCCACCCTCTAAGGGCTCCCCCAGGTCACCTTAGCATCACCCCCTGGTCCAAGCCTGTGCACATGGTGCCTGCGGACAGTGTGTGAGGTAAGAAGAGTGGAAAGGAAAGGCAGCAGTTGTTAGACCTGGAGCAGGAGGTGCTGATTCTTGTCCAGCATGGTCCTTTGGTGAGGTTTCACTGTTGTATCCTTATAATTTGTGTATTAAAAAAAATATGTGGATATCTTATTTTTTTTAAAAAAGCACTTTAAAGTTGTCTATAAATGTGTGAGGATATTCAGAGAAGTGTCCAGAAAGCCATTTGATCATCGACTATGGACCATGATGTAATGGTTCATCTCCAGTCTGTCCCCCAAGGGCCTCTGTAAAGGTACGGGGGTGGAGGGGAGGGGAGGATGGTGTGTGTGTGTGTGATGGACACACCTGTGTATAGTGTGTGAGTGAAATGGACATACCCGTGCCCCCACCACCTTCACTAATTATCTGCATCACTGCTCTTCCCCTGGCCCTGCTCTCCTCTGCACACTGTCTGCTGACTGCCTAGCCCCTGACTGCATAACTAGGGAGTCGACTCAAGTGGCCCGGACCAGGCTGACACAATTGCCCCATCCCATAAGCTTGCTCTGTGGCACCACCTTTGCCCCTTCTCCCACACCAATTGGTAGATGAGGTGCCAGGCTTCTGACTTCAGATTTGCTCAGCTCTAGCCATTGTGAACCAGCAGATGGAACATCTTTGCCTCTGTCTTAACGTCTTGTCTTTGATCTCTGTATCTTTCCTTTTCTCCGTAAATCCACATTTTCATTAAAAATAAATAAATCTAAAAAGAAAAAAAGTTACCGAGAGAGAAATCTTTCATGTGCTGGTTAACTTCCCAGATGCCTCTAACAGCCCGGGCTGGGCCAGGAGTCAGAGACTTCTTCCTGCTCGCCCACGTGGCTCAGGAGCCCAAACACATGGCCCACCCTTGTTGCTTTCCCAGGCCATAAATGGGAAGCTGAATTGGAAGTGGACAGCCAGGGCATGCATTGGTGCCCATTTGGCATGTTAATGTCACAGGCCATACCTTAAAACACCATGACCCCCTCCCTGCCCCTTCTTGCTGAGCCCCAGGAACAGCATTAGCTGGGGCTTCAAGGTTTCCTTAGCTCCCTGTGCACATCGTGATCTCCCTAAGCCCCACCCCAGGGAGTGGGACTCCCTCACACCTTCCTGAATCCTTCCCCAGAAAAATAGAAGAACCCTCCCCAAATAATCTCAACTCCACAAGGGGCCAGCGGTCCCGTAGCAAGCCAGGACATCACATCAGGTCTGGTTTTGCAGGTTGTCAGGTGGCTTGGTGTACCCTGCTAGAATGGGCAGCAGTGGGAACCAAAGGATAGTCGGGACTCTGTGCCTGCCACCCGGGCCAGTTATGCCCATGAACAGGGAGGCACTTCTGAAAGCAGAAGTGAGGTTGAGGGACTCGTGCCTGACTTACCTGAACATGGTTTGAGCAGGTGGCTGGCTGCCTACAAGGGCCTGGGCCGGTATCCAGCCCAGATGGAGAGATCCATGGAGCAGGTGCACGTGGAACTATGACTCCTCCCCAGCCCCCAAATGTCCCCTCGCCACTGCCCCAGTCCACATCTTCTGGTCATGGATGTGCTCGGGAATCACCCCCCCCCCCCGGGAGTGTCTGGGCTCCTGGCACCTTGCCGCAAGAAGACAACTGTGCTTTGGCAGTGGGGTGTGCTCCATCTCTTCGTTCTACGTTCCTCAAGGCTACCGGGTGTGGCACCCCAGCCTGTTGTGGCCAAGGGGGTCTGAACTATACTGCTCTGCCCTGGCAGGTGAGTCACAGGCAGAAGAGGGGTGCTGAGCTGGGCTGCTGTGCCCTGGCAGGTGGAGCATGGGCAGAGGAGCGCTGAACTGGGCTGCTTTGCACAGGCAGGTGGGTTACTGCCAAATGGGAGCTGTGCAACTACAGCTGCAGCTGCACAAACATGTAGGTGTTCCCCATGCACTGCATCCAGCCTCTCTATAACACCACACAACAACAATGTAATACAACCACAACCACAACCAGCCCAAGAGCTGTTGGGGCTGCAACTGGGAACTGTGCCCTGGCCACTGGTGTGCTGACCCGTGGCTTCAGGTAAGTCCCCAGCCCCAGGCTCTGGCAGGGGGTTCCCACCTGGCCATGGCCTGTGAAGTCATTGGTCACCCATGGGGCAGCAGACATTCACATGCACAGTTGGTGCTACACAGGTGTACATGGTAGCACGTATGAGATCCCTGCCCTGAGAGAGACCCCCTCCTTGGTTAGCGCTATTGGGGTCTGGAATTGCAGGAGGTTGAGGGGGGCATCAGATGGGCAGGGCCACTGTGAATGAGGAAGGCCCTGAGCTCATTTCAGAACACAAGATAAGCCTGCAAAGAGCTCAGAGCAAGGAAGGCAAAGGGGCACGGCCTGGTGCTGCAAGGGAGTAATAAAGGTGGGCAGGTGGCGGTAGACTACAGAGATTCTCCAGGAGGCATAGGCCAAGCTGACAGCTGATGTGCAGGGGCCCCAAGACCAGTCTCAGGCTCCTTGATCTCCACTGGGACTCTCTGGCATCCTCCCCCCAGTCAGGTGTTTGATACAGAAAGACCATGGATCAGCAAAGGGAAAAGCAGGTGGAGTGAGGCAAGTGGGAAGTGGACCCAGCTTGCAGGTGTTCCCTCCCACAGGGAGGGACTTACACAGGGCCACCACAAATAGTTCCTGGAATGTGGAATGCTGTGCAAAAGGGGGGATTTTATTCATCTTGCATGAAAACTGCCTATAATGAGAATACATGCTCTGGTTTCAACATCTTAGGGTGCCAAATAACTTCTCTTTTAAATTCCACTTTCCGTGAGCTTTCTGAAATGTGGCATTCTTTTTTTTTTAAGATTTATTTTTATTATTATTTTTTTATTGGAATGGCGGATATACAGAGAGGAGAGACAGAGAAGAAGATCTTCCGTCCAAGGATTCACTCCCCAAGTGAGCGCAATGGCCGATGCCGATCCGAAGCCAGGAGCCTCTTCTGGGTCTCCCATGCAGGTGCAGGGTACCAAAGCTTTGGGCCATCTTCGACTGCCTTCCCGGGCCACAGGCAGGGAGCTGGAAGGGAAGCGGGGCTGCTGGGATTAGAACCGGCGCCCATATGTGATCCCGGGGCATGGTAGGCGAGGACATTAACCACTTGCGCCACCGCGCCGGGCCCGAAATGTGGCATTCTTGAAGGGGCAACACTTGTGGAGTGCTGCTCTGCAGAGCCTGAGAGTCCAGGTCTGCACTAAGAGAATCACAACTTTACCATGGATGGTCTTGCTGGCTGAAACCACAGGACAACTGCAAAAGCAGAAAGCCTTCATGCCAGGGAACCACCTTGGGTCAGTCCTGGAAACAGCCCCTTTCTGGGATTATGCCAGATGGGAGCCCCCCAGGCCTGCTGAGTCCACTCATCCCATACTTATGGCCCGTCTCCATCCTAGGGAGGCTGAGGGTGTGGGAGTGCTGAAGGGCCAGACTTGAAAGGTGGGGTTCCCTTTCCAGCCCAAGGCTCCTGGCGTGGGTTGGTGATCTCCCGCAGCCCCCTCCACACACACACAGGGCAACTCCCCCTGCCATCTGGCCCCTCCAACAGATGCGTACAAGGGGCCTCACAAAGTCCCTGGAAGATACCAATTATGCAAAACCTGCGCAGGAATTTCAGAAATTTTTTACACCAAAGCAAGTTTATATGCACTTCAATTTTCCACAAACTTTGTTTGTTTTTTTTTTCCTTCTTTTTAGGAAATGCTTTATTTCAGTACTTTTCTCCTACTTCACATTTACAAGTTGTGTTGTTTATGTGGGTATGCATTATGCATGGCTGTATTCCACACATGCTAGGTTAACACTTTCGAAGTGCTCTTGTTTTAGTCTGTTTTTCCATTGCTATACTGAAATATTTGAGGCTGTGTACATTATAAAGAAAATGGGTGGGGTTTTTTGTTTGTTTCTTTAGATTTTAGTTTTTATAAGGTAGAGTTAGAGAAAGGAAGAGGGTCACAATGGCCAGGGCTGAGTCAGGTTGAAGCTGAGAGCCAGGAGCTTCAGCCAGGTGTCTCCTGTGGGTGCAGGGGCCCAAGTCCTTGGGCCACCTTGGGCTGTTCTCCTGGGCACTTTAGGGAGCTGGAATGGATGTGCGGAATCCAGCAGTGGAGCTGGCACCCATATGGGATGCAAGTATAGGCAGCATCAACTTAACCTGCTTTGGGACAGTGTCAAACTCAGAAAAGAAATACATTCCGTTCACAATTCTGGAGGCGCAAGGGCCTGCTGCAGACATCAACCTGACTAAGGGGAGGGTCTCCTGGCAGGTGGCATCACAGCCCCAGTGTTTACCTACAGAGAAGGAAGCTGAGAGAGAGATGGGGAGGGAACAGCAGCAACCTCCCAAGAGCAACCAGCCTTGAAAGACGCCTCCATTATCACCACACTGAAGACCAAGTGTCCTGCCTGTGGCTCCCACAAGCACCAGGCCACAGGCAGGCATCACACACCTGTGTTTAACAGCCATCGCTCAGAGGTGGACACGTGTGTCCTTTGGAGTCCCAGGAGGTTGGGGTGGCCACCAAGATGGGCAAGCTCTAACCTGCACTCTGCCCCTGGAGCCCACCCAGTCTCCTTTTGTGTCACCTTCAGAGGAGGTGAGGCAGGGCTGTCACGGCCTCTTCTCTCCAAGCTGAGGACCCTGCCTGGGAGATGAGCCCTGAACAGGGATTCTGTCTGTGACCTGTGGCAATGGCACCCAGAAGTGGTCAGTGCTTTGCCACATCTCAGAAGACAACTTTGGCATAAGCCGGGAGGAGCGGCCCCAAGAAACTGCAGGCTTGGCCCTGCCCCCGTATAAGACTCTCCTGTTCTGTCCCACTCAGCCATCCCCGACCCCGGCCTCAAGTACTAGGCGACCACAAGCTGAGACCTGCACACTTCAGTCCGGGAAAGCCCATTGCCTGCCTCTTTCCAACAGCTTTGTTCCTTCAAGCACTGGGCTCATCAGAGAATGTTCAGTTTCAGCCGGGGGGTCCCTGAGGACTGGTCCCACTGTGTGGAGGAGACATCCCAGAAGCCTGGGGTTTCCTTTCCTGGGGACTGCATCCAGGCACCCTCTGGGAACCTGGACATGGATGTGGAGAGGCCATGCCTCACTCCTCATCCATCTGCTTCTCTTGGGCTTGGGTCCTGAGAGCTACTGCCAGGTGCCTCAGGCCCTTGGGTTTGGGCATCTAAGCACAGGGAGAATGGGGTACTGAGGGCTCGGGGGTAAGGGTGGGGAAGTGAGGGGCCTGGTGTCCGTTTCAGCCAAGAATCCCTTGCCCAGCCCCACTGTTAGACTTTGGATGAGTGAGTCTCAGGCACCTGACCCAGGATTCCTGCTTGCAAGCCACTGTGCTGCATCTCTAGGCACTGCACCAGGCTCTCAGCTGTGTTGTCAGTGCAGGAGAGGGCAGGGCAGAGAAAGGCATCCACTAGAACTCCTCCCCTATAGAATCATCCTGGCAGGCTGTTGTGGTGTGCTGTAGCTGGTGAAGCACCACCTGGGAGGCTGACATTCCATAGGGGCTCCAGTTCCAGGCCCAGTTAATTCATTTCCAGTCTAGCTCCCTGCTAATGTGCCTGGGAAGGCAGAGGAAGATGGCTCAAGGCCTCAGACCCCTAAACCCATGGCAGAAACCTGGAAGAAGCTTCTGGCTCCTGGCTCTGGGCTGGCCTGTTCCCACACTTGCAGCCATTTGGAGAGTGAGCCAGTGGATGGAAGCTCTGTCTCTCCTTCATGCTCTCACTGTAACTCTGTCTTTCAAATGAATAAACACATTCTTTTCAAAAGTACAATGGTGTTGAACTTCCTCTGTCCCTCACTTATGCTACACATACAAGGACATGCATCAAGTTCAAAAGTTTTGGAAAAGGTTTGAAAAACATTTTAATCTCCTTTTTCTAGAAGCGTAAGGAGAAGCCTCTATATCTACATGGAACCATTTGAACGTAGGGTACAAAGCAGGGGCTGGAGGGGAAGAAGAGTCTCTTAGAAGCCCTACTTTAAAGGAGGGGCACCCCTCCCCCTCTACCCACCCATGACCCCAGAGAGTACAGATTTGGTGCCCAAGTGCCAGGTTGCTGGCTGCACTGGACCCTGATTCTTGGACATCTCTCCCCACCACCCTTCCTGCTGCCCTGAAGGTGAGGGCACTGTCACCAGATCACAGAGCCCAGGCCAGCATCCCAGGCACAGACAGAAACAACCTGCACCTCTTGTGCCACTGTCACCGAAGACTCTGCACACTGTGGTTGGCAGTGTACATCCTACTGGGCAGTTCCTCGCCTCCTGGGGCTGCATCTCCCTGGGACAGGATTTTGTTCTGAGGCCCCGCAGCCTGCCCTGCACTGGGGCAGTCCCAGTGCAGGAAAAGGACAGGAGGCCGCCTTCCATGAAGCTGGAGAGAAGGGGAGATGGCTGGGTGAGGACATGAGGCTGTCACAGACAGTGGGGAAGCAAACTGGTGAATCGAGGGCATAGGGGTGGCGGCCCATAGCAAAAAAAAAAGGGGGAGAGCGGGTGAGTGAGGTAAGTGTCCAAAGTCATTCAAGATGTGGTGGAGACCAAGCACTGTGCGAGGAATCAGCTGGGCGTGAGCACTTGTAGGACCATCTTATTCAGGCATCAGAACACGCAGGCAGTGGTGTGGAATGGGGTCGCTGCAGCAGATGTCCGGAGTGAAGCCAAGTGCCAGCTCATGGCAGCTGTGTCCTGAAGAGGCCTCCTCACTTCATGTATCTCCTCCGGCTGTCAGCGTAGTCATCTGAAAGGGAGAGACTGTACTGAGTGCACAAGAAGATATCAGAGAGGTTGTGAGCACAAAGTGGGGCCGTACCAGGGCCATGGCCAAGGCATCCAACCCCCACCAGGGTAGTCCCTGTTGAGGAGATCACGCCCGCCATGTGCACGCATGTGCAAGACTAACGCTGTCCATGAAGCTGGTGGACAGGAGACAGCTGGGAGAGGACATAGTGGCTGTCACAGACAGTAGGACAGCAGACCTGACTCAGAGGGCACAGTGGCTAAACAGAAGGGGTGCAGGTATCTAGGATAAGGGGACACAATTGGGACCTAGAGGGGTTCAAGTCATGACATGGCATCATGGGCACACTAAACACAGTGGGAGAAATCAGCCAATGCTGAGAATTTATGTGGTATCTTGTTCAGGCATCAGAACACGTCAGCATGCGCCGGCATGAAATGGGGTAATTGCAGATGTCCAGAGCAAAGCCAGGTGCTGCTGGCCAGGGCCAGCTCACAGCAGCCATGTCCTGAAGAGGCCTCCTCGATTCGCGTATCTTGTCTGGCTGTCAACGTAGTTGTCTGAAAGGGAGAGAGACAACACTGAGTGCACAAGAAGGTATCAGAGTGGGTGTGAACACAAAGCCGGGGCTGCACCAGGGCCACAGGCAAGGCCTCCAGTGCCCACCAGGGCAGTCCCTATGAGGAGAACATGCCCACCAAGTGCCCACATGTGCAGGACTGATGTCTGCGTGAGCAGCTCCCCAATGAGGAGCCCAGGATCTCACCCTCAGGGAAGCAGCACTGACACAAGAACCCCCAGACCTGCAGTGTCTGCAGCCAACTCTGCATGCCTGTCTGGACAGAAGGACATCTCTACTCGGAGGGAGCACTAATGCCCACCCACTCACCCACAGGAGCTCTCAAACCCAGGCAAAGTCCCTGGAGACAGGAAATGACTGACAGCATGCGGTCAGCAAGAGGGAATGCGGGCCCCAAGAACAGACAAGGAAAACAAAACCCACTCACTGATGCCAAGCCAACTGAAGTCAATCCGGAGAGAAAGGACAGTGTCTTTAGCAAAGGGATTTGGGAAAATAGGACCTAACTGTACAGAAGTATGCAAGAAGATCCCTACTAGACACCTCATTCGAATCAAAAAGCAACTCTAAACTGCTCAAGGATCTTAAATTCCCTCAAATGACTAAATGGAAATATTTCAAGACATGGACATAGACAAACACTTCCGGGGTAAGACTCTGAAGCACAGGCAATTCAAGCAAACGGGGATTCCATCAGGCTAAGAAGTTTCTACACGGCAAAGGAAATTATCAGCAGTCAAGAGCTGCACCAGAGTGGAGCCACTGGGACTCAAACCGGTGCCTCCGTGGGGTGTAATGTGCTGAAACACACTGCCGGCTCCCTTAAAGAAAATGGCCTACACTCATCCACAGAACATATCTACTAAGCACAGAGGGACTGAAGGGCAAAAGACAAAAAGGAAGCAAAAAAATAAAAACACAGAGACAAATCAATAGAAATTAATTTGCAAAAGAGAAAAGTGAAATCCAACAATGGCACTAATATACTGTTTGTGAAGGCATGAACAAGTCCAAGAGAAAGGCAGTGATTACACTTCTTTTGTAACACAATCATATGCCGTAAAGCAGCTAGAATCCAACATTTGACACAGCAGGTCAAGTCGCCACTTGCAGTGCTGTCACCCTGTAAGTGCACTGGTTCCTGTCCTGACTGCTCCACTGCTGTGCCAGCGCCACACTAACAGCCTGGGAAAAGCCAAGTGCTTGGGCCCTTTGCACCCACGGGGGAGATCCACATGGAACTTCTGCCTCCTGGCTTTATCCTGGCTCTGTCCTCACCATTGTGGTCATGTGAAAAGGAAATCAGCAGATGGAAGATTCAGGCTCACCCTCCACTCTCTAACTGACCTTCAAAGAAAGAAAGAAATGAATCCATCTTTTCTCTTTCAAAAGCAAATGTGCTAACATTTTAAGAAATGGGAATAAGCAGAGTCATCACACAGAGTAGCCATAGCAAACAAAATGGCCCCAAATGTGTCCTGAGATGTTAAGAGATTGGAAGTCATAAAATGTGGATTTGAGAACTCAGCAGAATAAATTGACAATCAAAACCTGCAGAAAATCAGGGAAATCCCTAGTGTATGACAATTAAATGGTGTCTTTGTAAGCAGAGCAGGGAAAAATCATGAGAGAGGCCAGAAGATAGGCTGGAGTGAGGATAATGCAGCCTAGGCCAGCTACAGGGATGAGCTCACAGCACTGTCCACTGAGCTCCCTGCTGGTGCACCTGGGAAAGCCTGGGAAGACAGTCCAGGACCCTGAGGGTCCCCCTGACACCCACGTGGGAGACCAAGGAAAGCTCCTGGACCCTGGCTGGAGCCTGTTCCAGCCCAGGACACTGTGGCCACTGTGCAGAGTGAGCTAGCAGGTGACAGATCTGAGTTTCTGTCTTGTTAACTCTGCCTTTCAAATGAATCAATCCTTCTTCACAAGTGACATTATCTGGAAAACCATTGGAGCATCAGCTGACCTTTGATCTCAGGACACTGTGCCTTTTCTGTGATCCCAAGGAGCCTGTTCCTCCAGCACTTTCTGCCTCCCTTGCAGAGCAACACCACACCTGAGCAAAGCTCAGGCTCCTCTGTGCCTGCATCTGCCACACCTAGATTCCAAACAAGAGGCCGACCCCCAGCCCATGGCTGTGAGTCCTTCTGGAACTCTCAGGTGATCATTGCACTGTGGAGTGATCCATTTCTCAGGCTGCATGTCCCTGTGCACATGTTTGCTGGGTCAAAGGAAGCCAAAGCTGCCATGCATGGGTCAGAGAAGCAGGAAGAGGCATCCTGTGGGCTCAGGCTTGGAGGGGCTACCCAGGAAACCTGTCCCTCTGCTACCACTTGGGGCCCAGCCCTGCTGCCTCAAGCAACCAAGTGGTACCATGAAGCCCCTTGTGGGAGCTGACTATCTTTGGGGCCAGGCTGCTGGCTGGGAGTAGGGGGTATCCTGGGCTCCCCCTCAAATGCAGACTCAGGATGACCTTGCACAACCCTCATCCCAGACACTAGCTGGGGTCTCACGGCACAATAAGGAGCCCTGGGCCCCAGGAAAGGACACCCATGTCCTATGGCCTGGCCCAACAACGCAGGCTTCCTGGAGGAGCCCCAGAGTGGCCACCCCCAATGGACAGAGGCAAGAAGGGCATTCCAGAGCCCTCTTCCTTCCGACCCCTGCACAAGGAGGAGGGCAGGTACCTGACAGGGAATGGGAAAGGGCCAGGGAGCAGGGGCATGCCGGACAGGGACCATGCTTACCACTCAGGACTGTGTTGATTCAGTATCTCACAATATGCCGTTCATCGTCTACTTCCTTGGCAGTGACTCTGCATCCAAGGTCGGGTGCCTCGGGCAGGATGAGTAGCTTTCGTCTCTTGCAGGGCAGCGGCAGCAGCAGAGGGACCTTCCGCTTCTGGGGTCTGGATGGATCCCGCTCCAGTGCAGGAGGTTTCAGGAATTCAGTCTTCCCCACAGCAGTGCTTGCAGCCTTCTCCTGTGGGATGTGGCTGTGGAGCACCCTGGCTGCCTGGGTGCTGACCAACTGGCCTTCCTCACAGGACTTGGCATGTGGTGCACCACCAGCTTGACCTGAAGCCTTCTGAGGGCTGATGGTGCGTTTCATACAGGAGGGGACCCTGTCCACCCAACCTGCATCAGGGGTCTTGGCCTGTGGTGTCTGGAGAGGTTTGCTCTCAGACTTCCCTTGTGGGATGTCCCTGTGGGCCACTCTGGTGGCAGGGGTGACCCCCTGAGGGTGTTCCCTGGGGGTCTTGCCCTGTGATTCATTGTCTGGAGCTTGGGCCCTGATTGCTCTGATCACCCAGGGCACCTTGGTGGAGCTGTGGGAGCTGGTGCTGGGGTTGCACTTGGTGAAAGTCACCCTGAGGGGGAACTTGGGTTCCCTGCTTTGTTTTTCAGGATTTGGGGTTCTTCTCAGAGGCCCAGGCTTGGGCACAAAGGAAGCCAGGACCCCATTGACACGAAGGCGCCTAAAGGCAGAACGGGCACTGCCACTGTCCTGGGTGTGGTAATCCTGTGTATCTTGTCCATCCTGTGATTCATTGTCTGGAGCTTGGGCCCTGATTGCTCTGATCACCCAGGGCACCTTGGTGGAGCTGTGGGAGCTGGTGCTGGGGTTGCACTTGATGAAAGTCACCCTGAGGGGGAACTCGGGTTCCCTGCTCTGTCTTTCAGGATCTGGGGTTCTTCTCAGAGGCCCAGGCTTGGGCACAAAGGAAGCCAGGACCCCATTGACACGAAGGCGCCTAAAGGCAGAACGGGCACTGCCACTGTCCTGGGTGTGGTAATCCTGTGTATCCTGTCCATCTTGGACTGTGGGGTTGCCCCCAGGCTTTGGTGCTGCCTCATTGCTGTCTGTATGGAAGTTCTGCTCAGAGGTGCAGCCTACTGCTGCCCTCTGGTGACCCCAAGTTAGGCGGCGGGCCAGTGGAACCCATAAGGAATGCAGCACCTTCCCCAGAGTCTGTTGCAGACCTTGCTGCAGCATCTGTGGCAGTTGTGTGAGGAGTGCCAGGTGACCATTGTCACCAGCCATCTTGGGCAGCTTGAGGCCCAAGGACCGGGGGGTACAGCCGTGAAGCAATCTGGAAGCAGGGTATCCAAGCAGTTGATGTTCCTTGCGGGACTTGGCCTGTGGCACCTGGGTGGGTGACCATAAACCCTGGTGTGTGATGTACCTACATTCCAATGAGGAAAGGAACCTGTCCTCCCAGCCTAGCTCAGGGCTCTTTGCTTTTCTTAGGCCATATCCGGGGATCATGGTGTATGCTGTTTGGAGATATTTACCCGCATTCTTTCCTTTTGGGATGTCCCAGTGAGGCATACTGGAGGCTGGGATGCGCCATTGAGGGCGTTCCTTAGTGGTCATGGCCGGTGATGCCCTGACAGGAGCTTGGGTCCTGATTGCTGAGAGCCTCCAGGGCCCCTTGGTGGAGCTGTAGGAGCTGGTGCTGGGGTTGGACTTGGTGCAGGTCATCCTGAAGGGGAACTCGGGTTCCCTCTTCTGTCTCTCAGGTTTTGGGGTTCTTCTCAGAGGTTCAGACCCGGGCACAAAGGAAGCCAGGACCTCTTTGGCATGGAGGCGCCCAAAGCCTGACAAGGTGCTGCCACTGGGGATATCGCTGTGTGGTGCCCTGGAGGCTTGGGTACCAACCAGCCAGCCTGTCTCATGGGTTTTGGCATCTGGCTCCTGGGTGGGTTTGGCAGCAGCTTTCTCCTGCATGGTGTCCCTATGTTCTGTGGAGTCAGGTACTCTCTCTTGTGTGGCTTCCATGGAAATCTTTGCTCCCCGAGAGACTTTCTTGGGGATGTTTGCAAGTGACTCCCAGGCATATTTGTCTGCAGCCTTCCTCCTCCTGCGAATGTTGCTGTGTGGCCCCTCAGAGGTGGTGGAGCCAACTAGCAGGCCTTCCCCGGGGGTCTCAGCCGGTGACGCCCGGGTGGGTGTGCCAGCAGCCTTCTGCACGCTGTTGCTGTGTACTGCAGAGCTGGAGATTCTGTCATGCCAGCCTTCCACAGGGGTCGTTGTTTCCTGAGACCTTTCTTCACAGGTCTGTGTAAGTGGTGTTGAGACAGAAACACCAGCAGTTTTATTCTCCTCTTGGGGCACCAAAGAGGCTGCAGCACCAGTGAGCAGGAATTGCTCAGGAGTGTTATCAAGTGGTGCAGAGATCAATTGTTGGCCCACAGACTTTTCATGTGGGATGTTGCCATGTGTAATTGAGGGAGAGGAGCTGGACTGTGTGCCAGCATTGGGGAACGAGACATGTCTCCTGGCAGGTTCGAAAGCATCGTTTGTCGTGACCTGGATATTGCACTGTGGTGTATTGGATGCTGGAGTTGCAGAGTGTGGGGCTTCCTCAGGAATGTCGACAAACGGTTCCCAGGACCAGTCATCCACAATTGTGTCCGGCGGCACGCGGCTTTTTTCACCACAGACTGTGGCACTGGCCTCTGAGAGTTTCTGGAATTCCTGTCCATGAGGTGCATGGGCGAGATCACCCACCACTGCCTTCTCAAGGTCAATGTTGCTGTGCAGCACAGTGGTGGCTGGGGTCCCAGCCCGTGGGCCTACGTCAGGTGTCATGGCCTGTGGCACTACGCCAGGAGCTCCCTCAGCCTTCTCCTGTGGGATGTTGCTCTTATCTGAAGAGGCGTTGCCGCTTTCATCCTGGCCTTGTGCGGTGGTCACTGCTTCTTCAGGACCTCCCTCTGAGATGTCAGCAAATGATGCCAAGGAACCGTCGCCCACAATTGTGTCCTGCGGCACGTGGCTTTTGTCAGCAGAGAGCACGACACTGGCCTCTGAGACTTTGCCGGTTTTCTTGTTCTGGGGTCCACAGGTGAGTTTACCAGTTGCCTGCTTCTTAGACTGAGTGTTCTTGTTCTTGTGCAGGGCAGTGGAGGCTGTGGTGCCAGGCTGCAGTTTCTCCTGGGGATGCTCGGCCTGTGGTGCCAGGCCAGAGGCACCTGTAGTCTCAGCATGGGCAATAGAGCTGTGCCCGAGGCATGTGGGGAGCCTTGCTGGCAGGCCTTCCAGGTTTTTGCTTTCTGCCTGCGAGCCTGCCTCAAGAGTCTTCATGAGAGGTGCCGAGGCAGAGATGACCACACTGCTCCTGTTTCTGTTGGTGTCTCTGTGCCACTTCCGGGACGCAGGGGCACTTGTCCTTCGGTGCTTCTTGGGTGATTTGGCAATAGACAGCTTGGCGAGTTTGTCCACCATCTGCTGGTACACAGTGTTGCTGAGCTTGTTGGATTTGGAGACTCCGACCTGTGTGTCTGAGTTGTGCATGTGTTGTGCCGAGGAAGGTGAGCCCATGACCTTCCTCTTGGGCATGGCCCAATACGGGCCTTGAGAAGTGGGAGATTTGTCTTGGCCTCCCTCAGACAGTTCTGCATGTTGTGCCATACATTCATATTCAGCCACAGCCTTTCTCTTTTGCCTGCCTTCCCTGTGGAATACCTTGGAGTCTGGGACACCAGCTTGCAGGTGTTTGCCGGGTGTCTTGGCCTGTGGCTCCAGAGCTTGAGTTGCCACAGACTTTCCCTGCAGGATTTTGCTCTCTTGTGGAGATGTGTAAGCCCTAACTTCCCGGCCTTGCAGGGAGTTCTTTCTTTCCTGCAGGCCTTGGTCGATGTTGTCTGAAAATGTTGCCAAGGACCAGTCATCTGCAACTGTCTTTTGTGGTGCGTGGTTGTTTTCCACGGAGACCGTGGAACTGGCCTTGGAGAGTTTCTGGAATTCCTGTCTGTGAGGTGCATGGGCGAGGTCACCCACCACTGCCTTCTCAAGGTCAATGTTGCTGTGCAGCACAGTGGTGGCTGGGGTCCCAGCCCGTGGGCCTACGTCAGGTGTCATGGCCTGTGGCACTACGCCAGGAGCTCCCTCAGCCTTCTCCTGTGGGATGTTGCTCTTATCTGAAGAGGCATTGCTGCTTTCATCCTGGCCTTGTGCGATGGTCACTGCTTCTTCAGGACCTCCCTCTGAGATGTCAGCAAATGATGCCAAGGAACCGTCGCCCACAATTGTGTCCTGCGGCACGTGGCTTTTTTTAGCAGAGACCATGACACTGGCCTCTGAGACTTTGCCGGTTTTCTTGTTCTGGGGTCCACAGGTGAGTTTACCAGTTGCCTGCTTCTTAGACTGAGTGTTCTTGTGCAGGGCAGTGGAGGCTGTGGTACCAGGCTGCAGTTTCTCCTGGGGATGCTCGGCCTGTGGTGCCAGGCCAGAGGCACCTGTAGTCTCAGCATGGGCAATAGAGCTGTGCCCAGGGCATGTGAGGAGCCTTGCTGGCAGGCCTTCCAGGTTCTTGCTTTCTGCCTGCGAGCCTGCCTCAAGAGTCTTCATGAGAGGTGCCGAGGCAGAGATGACCACACTGCTCCTGTTTCTGTTGGTGTCTCTGTGCCACTTCCGGGACGCAGGGGCACTGGTCCTTCGGTGCTTCTTGGGTGATTTGGCAATAGACAGCTTGGCGAGTTTGTCCACCATCTGCTGGTACACAGTGTTGCTGAGCTTGTTGGATTTGGGGGCTCCGACCTGTGTGTCTGAGTTGTGCATGTGTTGTGCCGAGGAAGGTGAGCCCATGACCTTCCTCTTGGGCATGGCCCAATACGGGCCTTGAGAAGTGGGAGATTTGTCTTGGCCTCCCTCAGACAGTTCTGCGTGTTGTGCCATACATGCATATTCAGCCGCAGCCTTTCTTTTCTGCCTGCTGTCCTTGTGGAATACCTTGGAGTCTGGAACACCAGCATGCAGGTTTTTGCCAGGTGTTTTGGCCTGTGGAATCATAAAAGGAGTTGCCACAGACTTCCCCTTTGACAATTTTTTGTATCTTGAAGAGTTGTCTTCCATGGTTTCTACGAGACCGTCCTGTGGTTCTATGTCAGCTGTCATTGCCTGTGTTTTCCTGGCAGGAATTCCCACACTTTTCTGGGAGTTTTTCTTGAGCATCTTGGAGTGGAATGCTTTTTCTACCTTGTCTTTCAGGGGGGTGGTTATTCCCTGCATGTCTTTATTAGTGATCCTGATATGTGGTGCTGTGGCAGGAACGCCAATAACTGTCCTCTTCTGATGGATCCAGCTGCGGGTTGCTTCCTTGGTGTGTGTGCTTGCTGGCAGGCCTTTGTCAGGGTTCTTGTCATGTTGTCCACTGGTGGGTTTAGCTGCAGAGCTCTCTAGCAGTATTTTAATTAGTGCTGCTGTGAAGATCCTGGTGCGAGAAACCTGAACTCTTTTGCAGGTCTTGTCATGTAGTCTACCACCATGTTCGCCCTCAGCCTTCTGTTGGTTGTTGCAGGGCTCAGTAGAGGAGGGGACCCTGTCCTCCTGCCCATCTCCAGAGGTGTTGGCATGTGGTGTTTGGAGAGGTTTGCCCTCAGCCTTGGCCTCTGGGATATCCCTGTGTGGCACCCTGGAGGCTACAGTGACCCCCTGAGTGCGTTCCTTAGTGGTCTTGGCCTGTGATGCCCACACAGGAGCTCGGACCCTGATTGCTGAGAGCCTCCAGGGCCCCTTGGTGGAGCTGTAGGAGCTGGTGCTGGGGTTGGACTTGGTGCAGGTCATCCTGAAGGGGAACTCGGGTTCCCTCTTCTGTCTCTCAGGTTTTGGGGTTCTTCTCAGAGGTTCAGACCCGGGCACAAAGGAAGCCAGGACCTCTTTGGCATGCAGGCGCCTAAAGCCTGATGAGGTTCTGCCACTGGGGATATCGCTGTGTGGTGCCCTGGAGGCTTGGGCACCAACCAGCCAGCCTGCCTCATGGGTTTTGGCATCTGGCTCCTGGGTGGGTTTGGCAGCAGCTTTCTCCTGCGTGGTGTCCCTATGTTCTGTGGAGTCAGGTACTCTCTCTTGTGTGGCTTCCATGGAAATCTTTGCTCCCCGAGAGACTTTCTTGGGGATGTTTGCAAGTGACTCCCAGGCATATTTGTCTGCAGCCTTCCTCCTGCGGATGTCGCTGTGCGGCCCCTCAGAGGTGGTGGAGCCAACTAGCAGGCCTTCCCCGGGGGTCTCAGCCGGTGACGCCCGGGTGGGTGTGCCAGCAGCCTTCTGCACGTTGTTGCTGTGTACTGCAGAGCTGGAGATTCCGTCATGCCAGCCTTCCACAGGGGTCGTTGTTTCCTGAGACCTTTCTTCACAGGTCTGTGTAAGTGGTGTTGAGACAGAAACACCAGCAGTTTTATTCTCCTCCTGGGGCACCAAAGAGGCTGCAGCACCAGTGAGCAGGAATTGCTCAGGAGGGTTATCAAGTGGTGCAGAGATCAATTGGCCCACAGACTTTTCATGTGGGATGTTGCCATGTGTAATTGAGGGAGGGGATCTGGACTGTGTGCCAGCATTGGGGAACGAGACATGTGTCCTGGCAGGTTCGAAAATATCATTTGTCGTGACCTGGATATTGCACTGTGGTGTACTGGATGCTGGAGTTGCAGACTGTGGGGCTTCCTCAGTGATGTCAGCAAACGGTGCCAAGGAACCGTCGTCCACAATTGTGTCTTGTGGGACGTGGCTTTTTTTAGCAGAGACCATGACACTGGCCTCTGAGACTTTGCCGGTTTTCTTGTTCTGGGGTCCACAGGTGAGTTTACCAGTTGCCTGCTTCTTAGACTGAGTGTTCTTGTGCAGGGCAGTGGAGGCTGTGGTACCAGGCTGCAGTTTCTCCTGGGGATGCTCGGGCTGTGGTGCCAGGCCAGAGGCACCTGTAGTCTCAGCATGGGCAATAGAGCTGTGCCCAGGGCATGTGTGGAGCCTTGCTGGCAGGCCTTCCAGGTTTTTGCTTTCTGCCTGCGAGCCTTCCTCAGGAGTCTTCATGAGAGGTGCCGAGGCAGAGATGCCCACACTGTTGCTTTTGGTGGGAGATTTGTCTTGGCCTCCCTCAGACAGTTCTGCATGTTGTGCCATACATGCATATTCAGTCACAGCCTTTTTCTTCCGTCTGCAGTCCCTTCGTGATGCCCTGGAGTCTCGAACTCCAGCCTGGAAGTCTTTGCCGGTTGTCTTGGCCTGTGGCTCCAGAGCCGGGGTTGCCACAGACTTCCCCTGTGAGATTGTTTTGTATCTTGAAGAGATGTATTCCTTCTTGGTTGGGAGACCATCCTGTGGCCTTGTCTCATTGGTTAGTGGATATGTTTTATTGGCTGGAGTTCCCACACTTTTCTGGGAGTTTTTTCTGAGCATCTTGGAGTGGAATGCTTTTTCTTCATATTCTTTCAGGAGGGTTATTACTCCCTGCACATCTTCATTTCTGGTCTTCACTTGTGGTGCTGTGGCAGGGGCTGCTATAGCATTCCTCTTCTCATCAATCAACCCGTGGGTTGCTTCCTCGGTGCGTGTGCTTGCTGGCAGGCCTTTGTCTGAGTTCTTGTCATGTTGTCCACTGGTGGGTTTAGCTGCAGAGCTCTCCAGCAGTATGCTGCTGTTGGTTGCTCTGAAGCCGCTGGTGCAAGCCACCTGACCTTTTTTGCAGGTCTTGTCATGTAGTCTACCACCATGTTCGCCCTCAGCCTTCTGTTGGTTGTTGCAGGGCTCAGTAGAGGAGGGGACCCTGTCCTCCTGCCCATCTCCAGGGGTGTTGACATGTGGTGTTTGGAGAGGTTTGCCCTCAGCCTTGGCCTCTGGGATATCCCTGTGTGGCACCCTGGAGGCTACAGTGACCCCCTGAGTGCGTTCCTTAGTGGTCTTGGCCTGTGATGCCCTGACAGGAGCTCGGACCCTGATTGCTGAGAGCCTCCAGGGCCCCTTGGTGGAGCTGTAGGAGCTGGTGCTGGGGTTGGACTTGGTGCAGGTCACCCTGAAGGGGAACTTGGGTTCCCTCTTCTGTCTCTCAGGTTTTGGGGTTCTTCTCAGAGGTTCAGACCTGGGCACAAAGGAAGCCATGCCATCTTTTACATGCAGGTGCCTAAAGCCTGATGAGGTTCTGCCACTGGGGATGTTCCTGTGAAGCGCTCTGTAGACTGAGGCCCTGAGCAGCCGACCGTCCTTGCATGTCTTGGTCCGTGGCTCATTGGTATTTTGTCTGGCAGGCTTCTGTGAGATGTTCCTATGATCCATGTAAGAGTGGACTCTGTTGATTTGGCCTTCCTTGGGGGTCTTGTTCTGTTGCTTCCATGCAGGTTTGGCCCAACCAACAGCCTTCTTTTGTAGGATGTTCCTGTGGGCAAACCTGGTGGCAGCGATGCCCACCTGAGGGCGTTTCTTGAGGATCTTGCCCTGTGATGCCCTGACTGGAGCTCGGGACCCGATTGCCCTGAGTAGCCAGGTCTCCATGTTGGAGCTGTAGGAGCTGGTGAGGGTGTTGTGCTGGGTGTATGTCACCCTGAAGGGGCATTCAGGTTCCCTCCTCCATCTCTCAGGATTTGTAGTCTTCCTCAGAGGCCCTGGCTTGGGAACAAAGGAATCCAGGCCCCTATTGACGCTCAGGTGACTGACAGCAGAAGGGGCCCTGCCACTGGCCTGGGAGCTACTGTCCTGTGTGTCCTGCTCATTTGAGCCTATGGGGCTGCCCCTGGGCTTAAATGCCCTCTCATTGCTGCTTGTAGGGCCCCTCTCCTCTGGGGCGCGGCCTGATACTGCCCTCTGCTGAACCCAAGCCAGGGGCCGGGCCAGCGGGGCCCATAGGTAATGCAGCAACTTCCACAGGGCCTGCTGCAGACCCTGCTGCAGCGCTTGGGGCACTGCTGCAAGGAGTGCCAGGCATCCCCTGGCAGCAGCCATCCTCAGCAACACAAGGCCTGCCTCTCCAGGTCCAGCGGGTGCGGCCTGGGGCGGCAGCAGCTGCTTCCTCTGAGGACCACCTCAGAGGAGAAGGTTGGAAATGAGCCCATTGAGGGCTGAGCCCTCAGAAAGCAAGAGGCTCCCGGCCTTGCGGGGTGGGGTGGGAGCCCCTGCCGCTGGCGGCGGGGGAAGCCTCTGAGAGCTTCCCCCGCCCGCCTGTGGACTCAGTTCAGAGAGCAGATGGGTCTGGGGAGTAGGGTACTGGATGTGGGGAGTAGGGTACCGGGTGTGGGGAGTAGGGTACTGGGTGTGGGGTTGATTGGTCCGAGGGGCTGGGCCCCTACCGGGGTCAAGCTGCACTGAATGCCGGGGTTCCTTCCTTGGTCCTGAAGGTGCACGGCGGCGCTCAGTGTGGGGGGTGCGTTCGACGCTCTTGGGAGCTCCGAGACGTTTCCGTTGGAGTGTTGAGGGCGGCGCGAGCACGGAGCGAGGCGGGTGGGCCGCGGGGCGGAGCTGGCGCGCCTGGGGCGCGTGGGGAACCCGCTGCCGCCCGTGGTCGTGACAGCGAAGGGCCCTGGCTGCTGTGGGGCGCTGGCGGCTTGACGTGGTGGACAGGGGCGGCCGAGCCTTCCCCTCAGGCCAGGGTTCCCCACTGAGATCCAGAGCACAGAACTGCTTCTCTCTGTGCCTTGGCCCTTGACTGCATTCTGCATTTCGCCAAGTGACATGGGGACCTTGCTCCAGCCCTCCGGGCCTGCAGCGAGCTGGGCTTCACCCTGTCTCCTGCCCTGGCACCTGCCCATGCAGCCCCACTCCTGGGGATTCAAAGGCCTTTGGAGGACCAAGGCAGACCTCATGCTTTCTACCCACTTCCGGCTTCCGGCTTCATTCTCTGCTTCCTGTCCACTGGGTCCATTGTGTGCTTTCCCGTGGGGAGGCTTCCCAGAGCTGTGGAAACCAGGGAGGGCATCCTCAGGCCAGGTTTCTTGCGTGCAGGCATGGGATGCAGGCAAGAGAGCAGTGAGCCTAGCTTCCTCATTCAGCTCAGTGCTTTCCACACTGCCTTGGGCACTGGGCAATGTGCTTCCCGGGTAGCTGCTAGGAGTCCCAGGACCGACTAGAGAAGCAGCAGTGGTGTGGGCAGCTCATGTCTGCTCTTCTGCTCCTGGAATTCTGGCTGCAAGCAGAGGAGCTGGGTATTCTGCCTGGGACAGGGTGGACCAAGCAGGCCTTCAGGCTGAGGGAAGGGAAGGCAGCTCCTTGGGCCACAGCAAGAGGACCACCAAGTAAAGTCCTTCTCTGTGGCTCTTTCCCACTTGGGACTGAGAAGCATTTTACTTGTAGAACAACAAAGAAGTGCCAGAAGCTTGCTGTGGGATAGCTGATTGAACACTCCTATTCACACACACTTACAAACTCAATTGTGATGTTACTGTTGTAATGTTTTTTTTTTTTAAAGATTTATTTTTATTATTTTTTTTATTGGAAAATCAGATGCACAGAGAGGAGAGACAGAGAGGAAGATCTTCCGTCCGATGATTCACTCCCCAAGTGAGCGCAATGGCCGATGCCAATCCGAAGCCAGGAGCCTCTTCAGGGTCTCCCACACGGGTGCAGGGTCCCAAAGTTTTGGGCCATCCTCGACTGCTTTCCCGGGCCACAGGCAGGGAGCTGGAAGGGAACCAGGGCTGCCGGGATAGAACCGGTGCCCATATGTGATCCTGGGGCATGCAAGGCAAGGACCTTAACCACTGCGCCACCGAACCGGGCCCCACCAGCCCAATTTTATAAAAATATTTCACGAGGTCTAAAAAAAAAAAGAGAGAGAGAGAAAAAAAGTGTACAATTACCACATGCGCTGGCAGAACAATAAAATGCATTGAGTAGAAGCAGCATTTCTTTTTTAAAGATTTATTTATTTTTTGGAAAGTCAGATATACAGAGAGGAGGAGAGACAGAGAGGAAGATATTCTGTCCCATGATTCACTCCCCAAGTGAGCGCAATGGCCGATGCTATGCCGATCTGAAACCAGGATCCAGGAACTTCTTCCGGGTCTCCCACACAGGTGCAGAGTCCCAAAGCTTTGGGCTGTCCTTGACTGCTTTCCCAGTCGACAAGCAGGGAGCTGGGTGGGAAGTGGAGCTGCTGGGATTAGAACTGGCGCCCATATGGGATCCCAGCGTGTACAAGGTGAGGACTTTAGCAGTTAGGCCACTCCGCCAGGCCTGAAGCAGCATTTTGATGATGTGATCAGTTATTGCCTAGGAATAATATCTTCAATTTCATGTTCTAGGTTCACCAAGTGAAAGAAATGATTGGCTTGATGTTGAAGAAAAGCCCAAACAGACCCAACAATGCGGGTTTCTTTCAAGAAACACAGTTCTCTACAAAGAGTCCATGCAAATGGGAACCAAAAGCAGGCAGAAGAAGGTGCACATTTATCAGACCAACACTGTAACAAAGGACATAGAAGACCACTACACAGTGATAAAGGGATCCAGTCAACAAGAGAAGGCTCAGCAAATTAAGCAATACAGTGGAAATAAAGTATAAATCAGTAAGAGACTAGAAACTATAAACAGATACATGGAGGCCAAATAACATGGAATTGAATGAATGAGAGTTCGTTAAGGAATCAAAAGGGAAATTTTAAAATTTATAAGTCCCAAGGTTTGAAAGAGTAGGTCTACTTTGTCACATTTATTTCCTTCCTTTTGATTTTCAAGGTTTGTTCATTTATTTGAAAGGCAGATTTACAGAGCAAGGGAGAGACCGAAACAGATCTTCCATTTGCTGGTTCTCTTCCCAAATGTCTGCAATAGCCAGAGCTAAGCTGATTCCAAGCCTGGAGTCAGGAGCTTCTTCTGGGTCTCCCACATGGGGGCAGGGTCCAAAGGCCTTGGGCCATCTTCTACTGCTTTCCCAGGTCACCAGCAGGGAGCTGGATGGGAAGTGGCACAGCCTGGACCTGACTACCTTCTTGAACTGCCATGCCAGTCTCACTTTTTATTTCCATACCAAAAACAAACAAACAAATGATCAAAAAAACACAGACCTAGGGCTGTTAACTGCAGCCTCCCCCTATTGATCAAGACAAAGTGAGCTTCCACCTAGAGTGGACACAAACTCCACCCACAGCAAGGACACAGTGTTAGCCTAAGCAGCCTGCCATGGGGAGTTTGCTTTACTGAAAATTTCCATAGATTTCTCAGAAACTACCAAGGGTGCATAAAACAGAAAACTGAAAAAACAACTTTTTTGGGGGTGGGTGAGTCAGATAATACAGAGAAGAACAGAGACACGCAGAAAGATCTCCCATCCATTGATTCATTCCTCAAGCAGCTGCAACAGCCAGAGCTGAGCAGATCCAAAGCCAGGAGCCAAGAGCCTCCTCGGGGTCTCCCAGGCAGATGCAGGGTGCCAAGGCTTTGAGCAGTATCCAACTGCCTTCCCAGGCTGCAAGCAGGGAGCTGGACTGGAAGCGGGGCTGCTGGGATGTGAATTGTCACCGGTATGTGATCCTGGCACATGCAAGACAAGGACTTTACCTGTTAGACTGCCACACCAGGCCCCCAAAAGAACAACCTTTTAAAACTGATGCAGTAAGTCCTTACACAAAACTCGTATCACTGATATTTATGTGTTTGTGTGAGTCTTTAAACCTATACTTTCTTCTTTATTCAAATTCAGAATGAACTTTTTTATATTGCTTATTATTTTCATTGAGTTGAAGGGCAGAGAGAGACAGAAAGATATCTCCTGCTTGCTGATTAATTCCCCAGAGTGGGTGTAGCCAAAGCAGGGAACCTGGAAGTCCCTCTGAATTTCCCACAGGGGTTGCAGGTGTCCAAGCACCTGAACCATCATCCATTGCCTCCCAGGATGCCTTGGTAAGAAGCTGAATCAGAAGAGGAGTAGCGGGGACTCCAATGGGACTCTCGAGATGGGATGCAGGCATCTCAATGGTGGCTTCACTTGCTGCACCAAAACAAACCTTTGCTTGATAGTGACTTAAGGGCAATATCCTAAACCTAAAACATGATATGATTTGCCAGTGTATATAAGAATTGCCATTTCAACTAACCTGTATTAGATTCTTTAAGATGTAAATCAATTCTACACAAAATGAAAACACATTTTTAATATTAAGTTGGTGTGAAAAGGAAAAAAAAAAACAGTAGACAAGTTGAATGAGGCAGTTTTTTAAAAAGGGTGAAGCACCAGCTCTAAGACCTCAGCACACTCTTTGTGGAAAGCAAAGAGAAGGGAGGAACAAAAACAGCTTCACCTGCTTGTTACAAAGTTGCCTGTCTTCCTGGAAACTTTTAGCTGTCTGCCAGGAAGAGAATCTGGGCTGATGTCATTGGCTGAGGCTCACCTGCTTGTTACAAAGATTCCCAGCACAGGAATATTGCAGTCCACTCTCCCCCAGGCCACATTTCCTTTGTCTAACAACAGGGATGAGAAAGATGGAGTAGGAGTGATGGCCCCTACCTGGCAAGTTCGGAGAACTAAGCTATTTTAGGAGACCTTCTAATTAATAACCATCCTCCTGGTCCAAATCAAGCTTTTGTTTCCCTGTAGTTCTAAGTAACAATTCAGGGTCTTTTCTCAAAGAAACCTACACCTTGAGGAGGGTTCTGCAAGAATGTGGCCTAATTCAGTGCTGTGGCCCAGGGGCTGAGCTGCAAGCTCACAAATGACAAAGGTTAGGTTTGGGGTTGGGGCTGGGCTTGGGTTTAGGTTTAGGGTTCCCGCCCTAGGAATCAGTGGATGTCCAGGCTGCTTTCTGATGTTTTTGGTTTTGTCCCCCATTTTTGTTTTCTTCTGGCAGCAGCATGCGCTGAGGGGACTCAGAGGAGACTCTTCAAAGGGCTAAGCGTTGGGAAATTTTCCACTGTCCTATCTAAGTAGCCCCATCCTTTCCAAGGTGCCCGGTGTGGGTTTCCATCCTCAGGGGTCTCTGGACGCAGTGTGGGGAGCCTTCCCGGCTCTTCTGTTCCCTGGCGATCCTGCGCAGAGGACAGCAATGGGCAACCGCGACCCGGAGGAAATGCCCTGGGAGAGCCGCCAAGTCCGTGAACGGCTGACTGCGACCCAAGGCCCTAAGTGCAGCTGGGGCAGCCACAACCTCCGGATCCCCTCAAGTGGGGATGGCGCCCCTGGGCCAGCAGAGGCCTGTGGGGGCGGGGCGGGCCGGCAGAGCGCGCAGGCGCACGGCCGGAAGAGGGCGCAGGGGAGCGCGGGAGCGGGAGGCTCTGGGTGGGAGGCCCCATGGCGCCGCCTCAGCGCTGCCGCGTCCTCAGGTGCTGCAGCTGCGGCCTCTTCCAAGCGCACCAGGTGGGCTGGGCGCCGGCCTCCCGCGGGTGGCAGGTGTGGTGTGGGGTCGCGTCCCTCCGGCGTCGTCCCGGCCTCTCTGGTGTAGGTTTGGGGGAGTAGTGGCTTCTGCAGAGGCGGGCTCTGGTGAAGTCTAGTGACATTTGGGGAACCTTGTGGGACCCAGGCGGGGTGGGGGTGGCATCCCGGGACCCCGCAGTGCCCCTCAGGCTTCTCATGGGAGAAGCACCCCTCCCCGCCATGGGCGTCCTGTCACCACATCCTGGGGCTCTGCTTCCACCTGTGCCCCAACCAGCCTCACAGCTTGTCCTCTCCTGCCGGCTGGCGCTGCCTGTGTCCTTCTAAAGGACACCCCTTCTTGGTCCTGTGCTGGTCGGCTGTGTCCTGGCGTCTGTAAGACTGACTTCTGTAAGATGTGTGTTAAACAGCCAGTAGACTTTGGGGGTAAAAGCACTTTTTGTATCAAATGCTCTCCCCATGATGCCAGTCTCTTGAGAGAAACAGCTCTTACCCTGCCCCCCAGATGCAGCTATTGAGTGGGTATCTGTTAGCATTAAAGGCTAGGCATTTTAGATAAGAACTACTTTAGGGCCTCAAGAGATTTTTAATTTTCTTCTTCTTAAAGTTTTATTTATGGGCCTGGCGCAGTAGCCTGTTGATGAAAGTCCTGGTCTTACACTCACCAGGATCCCTTTTGGACACCAGTTGTAGTCCTGGCTGCTCCACTTCTTGTCCAGCTCCCTGCTTGTGGCCTGGGAAAATAGTTGAGGATGACCCAAAGCCTTGGGACCTGGCACCCATGTGGGAGACCCGGAAGAAGTTCTTGGCTACTAATTTCAGATGAGTTCAGTTGTGGCCACTTGAGGAATGAACTAGCAGATGGAAGATCTTTCTTTCCGTCCCTGCTTGTCTCTGTAGATCTGCCTTTAAAACAAAAATAAATGCGTCTTTTCAAAAGGATCTACAGAGAGGAAGAGAGACAGAGAGGAAGACCCTTTGTCTGATGATTCACTCCTCAAGCGACCGTAACAGCCAGAGCTGAGCCAGTGCAAAACCAGGAGCCAGGAGCTATTGTGCGTCTCCTACCTGGGTGCAGGGTCCCAAGGACTTGGGCCATCCTCTTCTGCCCTCTGCGGCCACAAGCAGGGAGCTGGATGGGAAGCAGGGCTGCTGCGATTAGAACCAGCTACCATATGGGATCTCTGTACGTGCAAGGTGAGGACTTTAATCACTATGCTATCACACTGGGCCCAAAAGAAACACATCGTTTTAAAAGCCGCTTTATTTTTATTTGAAAAACAAGAGTTTCCTAGAGGAGAGAGAGAAATTCCACTGGTGCACTCCCCAAATAGCAACGGCCTGAGCTGAGCCCATGTATTACTTCCCTATTTCAGTGTATTCTGAGAGTTGGTGGAATGGAAATTATTTGCATCTTTAAGTTGCTGCACGTGGATAATGTAGTGCAGTTCTCATGGTCATTTTCAACTCTGAAAAAGGATTCGAACCCAGAGGAGGATAACGCAGCCGTAGATCTGCATCACGGGCATTCTCCCATTTCTTTGCAAGAGCCCCTCCCCTGAATTCAGGAGCATTTCCCTCTTACAGAGCCTAGAATGCTGAGCTCTGGAAAGATCAAATTGTTTCATCATCTAATAGATGGCAGACAGAAGCATTCAGCTGTAAAGATCTTACATGACATACCATCTCTCACTTGCTCCCCAGTGAGTTCAATTCCAGTAGTTACGCATATGCAGGTTTTTTAAAAGTTTACTTTATTGGAAAATCAGATTTCTAGAGAGAAGAGACAAAGCTCTTCCATCCACTGCTTACTCCCCAAATGGCTGCAATGGCTAGAACTGAGCCAGTCTAGAGCCAGGAGCCTCCTGCAGGTCTCCCACATGGGTGCAGGGGCCCCAGGCTATGGGCCATCCTCTACTGCATTCCCAAGCCATTAGCCTGAAGCTAGATGGCAAGTGAATCAGCTGGAACATGAACTAGCACCCACTTGGATGCTACAGTTGGAGGTGAAGGATTAGCCAGTTGAGCCATTGTGCCAGAGCCACATCTGCAGATTTCCAGAAATGACTACTTCTGGAAAGGCTGAGTGAGACAGAGCTCAAAGCTGCTGTTTTGTGGCTTTACCAGGCAGAGTGACAGAAGGAGGGAGACACAGATTACCATCTGCTGCTTCCTTTCCCATCTGGCTGCAGCAGCTGTGCCAGGCAAGCCGGCTGAAGCCACGAGCTCTTCTGGGTCTTCCATGTAACTAGTTGTTTGTTATATAAAAGGCAGATTAACTTGTGGAGATTGTGTTAGTTTTGTTTGCACCCACTGTATTAGATTTCCTTACTGTTTTGAGTCATTTCTCATTTGCTTTCCTATTTTCAGGTTAAAGATAAGTATAAATACTATTAACCATAAATAATGATCAACAATGTACACCTAATCATGATTTTCTTTTCTTTTAAAAAACTATTTATTTATTTATTGGAAAGTCAGATATACAGAGAGGAGGAGAGACAGAGGGGAAGATCTGCCATCTGATGATTCACTCCCCTAGTGAGAGCACTGGATTATTCAACAAGTGCCGCAATATCCAGAGCTGAGCCAATGCAAAGCCAGAAGGCAGGAGCTTCTTCCAAGTCTCCTACATGGGTGCAGGGTCTCAAGGCTTTGGGCTGTCCTCTCCTGCCTTCCTAGGCCACAGGCAGAGAGGAATGGAGGAGCTGCCACTTATTCTTGGTTCCCAGGACTGGCCTGTGCTAGGGGATGCAGACCCAGAGACTCTTTCTAAGGCAGCTGTGTTGGCATCAGCCTTCCTTTCACTTACAACTCACTGCTTCCAAGGGGGAGCAGGAGGGCTGTGTCTTTAATGAGAAACTGCAAAGGGAAGGAGGGAGGGACAGAGGCCTCGGCCAGAATCACTCAGCCAAGGGGCTCAGCCCAGAGCAACAGATGGCTCGTGCTCACTGGAGGCACTCAACTGCCTCTCTACTTTCTTCTGGTCCTTCATCTTGAGTCCAATGTCCACCCTTTTCTCAAAGAAGTTGACCAGCACAGACTCCGGCAGGATGGAGGCCAGGATCTGCTTGAAGGAGATGCACCAGTCTGCTCCATGGTGTTCCCAATGCGGGCAGTGGCTGTGGGGTTCTCACACTGCAGGGAGCCCATGCTGACCACTGAGTAGGAGGACATGGATATGTTGTATTTGGTTTCATCGTCAGACAGGAGCTGGGAGGGTGAGCCCTGCCCCTCTCCACTGCCCCCCTCTACCACCATCTGTCTCTCCTGTGGCACTTTTCCAAGGTGGGTGTCTCCACCAGCTTTGGTCCAGGGGTCCCCCGTGGCTGTCGGCTGGCATTCCTGTACTGGGGCCTGACGGGATTCCCTTGCAGGTGACTGAGGAGCCCCCGTATCTGGCACTCCTGTACTGGGTTCTGAGGGGTTCCCTTGCAGGTGACTGGGGATGCCCCATGGCTGGCGGCTGGAGCTCCTGTACTGAGCCTGAGGGGTTTCCCTTGCTGGTAGTGGGGACTCATCCTCGGTGGAACTGCCCTGGTCCCTGCTGGGAGTGCCACCCGTGGGCTTCTTGACACTGGGACTGAAGAACTTCCCCACCTCGCCGATGCGGAGGAGGCTGGCCACTGTGGCAATGGCGTGGTACATGTCCTGCCTCAGGGGGTCCTCACTGAACATGTTGTATAGAGTCTTGCACAGCTCAATGAATTGCTCCTATCAAGGGGGAAGGCAGAACAAGGAGATGGTAAGATGGCCCTGGTGTTCACTCCACGCATGCTGCTGGCCACTGGGACTGGTGCCAGGATGTGGTCCTGTTTATCGGTGCCAGACCAGTGCTCTAGTCTTACTTCACACACGGGAATGTGGAGGCTCAGAGTCGGGAGGGACCTAAGCAGTCACTCTGCGCTGCCGGGCTCTCCCCCTGCAGTGGACAGCAGCTCTGAGCTGGGCTCTCTCCCCCGACATGTGGTTCTGCTGTTGGAGATGCATGGCTGTGTGAACCCAGCCTTGACCATGGCTTCCTCCCTGGGGTCTGGCCTCACCCTTGGCCTTCTAGCTCCTGAGTGAAAGCACTTTCAACTCTGACCTTCAGGGAAGCTCGCAGAGGGTGCTGCTGAGGGGGTGAGGGTGGTCTTGGGTCTCTAAACCACATCCTGGCCTGAGAGAGGGGTGAGACCACCCATTCCTCAGGCTGGAGAAGGCTTAGGCTCACAGGGCCCCTCTGGGCATAGCCAGGGCCAGCCCAGCCCAAGCACTAAGGGCAGGCTGTAGTTCAGGGACTGCCTCTGGCTACTTTCTGCAGCTGAACCCAGGGGTTGCCCCTTCCTGCCTGGGAGACCCTTGGGAAGACAAAGAAGCTCCTGTCCGCATAGAGCAGGAAGTGGAGAGCAGACAAGCCTATGTGCACAGGGTGCCTGGGCAGGGAGTGTGAGGAAGCAGCTGTGGGGTAACCTTCCCCAGGGCTGCTCAGACCTACCACTGTCCCTCCACCTGAACAAGTGGTCCCTGTGCAAATGGCCCCTGAGCAACAAGCTCCTGACTTTCCAGAATCCTCACTGGGACTCCTGGGCGCTGAATTGAGCTAGTGAGTGATGAGTGCCACCCTGTGTGGACCCTGGGGCGTGGTGCTGACATGGCATGCTGGGCCCCGGTGTCCCTCAGGGTTCTGCAGAGGTGTCTGCTGCAGCCTCCTGCCTGGCCCACCTGGTTCATTTGGGGCAGATCCTTGATGGTCTCATTCTGAGCCTCTCTCTCCTTGGCCCACATGCGAAGGTAGTGTCGGTAGTCTGGGGGGCTGGTCCCCTTCTCCTCTGTGAGTCAGGAGGAAAAAACATTAATCTCGGCCTGCCATGACAGAAAGAGGGCTTGAGCTTGGGGTCAGGGGGTGGGATGGGCCCTGTTACAAAGCATCTGCATCTGGGGAGGTGCTGATGGGGAGAATGCCTGGAAGAAGGGATGGCTCAATAGGATGAGGATGGTCCTGAGGCTGTGTTCTAGGCTGTGAGAGGTTGGCCTGAGGAGGTGAGAACTTCACAGGGGACACCAGGCACCACAGGGGACAGCAGGGCCTCCAGCCAATGTCACTGACCTTCAGGGTATGCCTGTCAACTGGGGGCCAGGCAGTGGGGGAGCTTTGCAGAAGTGACTGGGGATGGACACAGCCCACATGAAACCCCAGACCTCAGCCCTGAGACCCTGAGAATGGCCTGTACCTGCTCGCTTTTCTTGGGTATCCTCGCTTCTGCTTCCTTCCCGATCTTCCTGTGGTAGTGCCTCTGCCAACCAGGAAATAACAACATGGAGCACATTGTTCTCCAGCTGGGACTGCAGCCCACCTCTGCCGAGGTCCAGCCTGTGCTTGTGCGGGAGCAGCCCCGGGTTCTGGTTCCCTGCACGGAGCCTCCTGCTTTGGCCTGACCCTGGGCTCTGCCCTCCGGCACAACGGTCAAGGAGGGCCTGGGCATTTCCCCACTTGATCACTGAAAGCAGCAGTAGCTCCGTGTTTGCTTTTTTTTTTTTTTTCTTTTTCCAGCGGACTACAAGTCTCCCCCATATGAAACAGCAATGCGGTGTGATGGACAAGCCTGAGAACTGATGAATCCTGTGGTTTCGTTAGGAAAAAGTCACGTTCGTGGGATCACACCTATGACAGCTTAACAGGAGGGAAGGAACTTGACAGACATGAACCCTGTGCTCAGCACATCCGCTGGAGGAGGACCACACTGTGCGGTTCACGTGTGAACATGAACCTGGGGAGGAACAAGCTGCCCTGGTCTCCCAGGCCTGCTGCCAGAAGACAGGCGAGGACAGAAGTAGCCCAGCCCTCAACTGCCTCAGTGAGCGTGGGTGACAGTGCAGGGCCTGGGGTGCTGTGGGGTCTGAGGTCAGGGTTCTACACCCAGAAGCACACAGCACAAGCTTAAAGCTTCCCAGGTTGCCCAGGGTCCGTGTGTAACAGGAAGCACACCTGCTGCTTTGGCCTGTTACTGGAAGCCAAGGCCCTCCGGGTCTGTGAGCTAAGCCTTCACGGTCAGCAGGACCTGTGGGTCCTTCGACACACACACTATTTGTTTCCCCTTTGGGCCTGCCATGTGATGTCACAGCACAGAGTGGCCGCCAGCTGTGTCATCAAGTCCTTTCTGATTCTTAGGTGAGTTTGTAAACACCCAGTGTCTTTCAGGTTAAAGTGCAATCAGTGCCTCATACAATCCAGGGGTGTGGGGGCACGTGCTCACCTGGGGGAAGGTGCAGCTTGTAGAGCACCTTGAGCTTTTCAGTCATGTGCCCGTGGTACATCCCACCTGTGGGAGAAGGCCAGGAGGAGGGCATGATGAGGGGCTCCCCAGGACGGTGCAGGCTCCAGGGGGCTGGGACAGGACCTCCTCACAGCTGCAGAGGGTCCAGGAGCCAGTCCCAGGCTTCCTCAGAGTATTGCCAGGCCAGCTAAGCCTTCCCTGCGGCCAGCTGCCCCGGTCCCACAGGGAGGGAAGGACAGACTGGCCAGGGATATCACGGGAAAAGGCCAAGGCAGGGTCAGGCCCCTGGAGGCACTCACTTTTGTTTTAGAACAGTTTTAAGATGTGTATATCTTTTAAATAGAAAGGCAGATTTACCAGAGAGAAGGAAAGAGAGAAAAAGATCTTCCATCCATTGGTTCCCTGGCTGGAGCTAAGCTGATCAGAGGGCAGGAGCCAGGAGCCTCTTCCATGTCTCCCATGTGGCTGCAGGGTCCCAAGGCCTTGGGCCATCCTTGACTGCTTTTCCCAAGCCAGAAGCAGGGAGCTCGAAGGGAAATGGAACAGCCAGGATATAAACCAGCACCCACATAGGATCCCAGTGCATACAATGTGAGAAGGTGTGCATACAATTTAGCCACTAGAGTATAAATCTTAATTTTTTTTTTTCTTTTTTGCCTAACAGTCAACGCCAACCTAACTTGAATCCAGTACCTAAGTTGAGTCAGTCTGATCATTTGGAAGAAAGGTTCCCTTGTCCTGGGGCTACTGAGTGGATAGCGTGTCCCTGGAGCTGCAGACAGCCATGGACTCTGCAGGAAGCGCAGTTCAGAGAACATCAGAGGGTGAGAGAGTGTACAACACTGCATCTGAGTCCCTGGATCCAGCCAGGCCTGACACTGTCTCCCTCAACTCTGCAGTTCCTTGAGCCCATGAACTTCTGCTGTAAGCTGCCTTGTGCTTTCTAAGGGAGTGTTCTGCCTAAACTCCAACAAGGCTTAACTTCTACCACTTAGACTTCACAGCAAGTGCATGCGCGCATGCTTCCAAACCCCTTCTCTTCCGGCAGGAACCTCTGTGCTGAGGATGCTTTTGGAAGACAAGGTCACAGTTACAGGTCCCGTCCCTGTTCTCGGCTCTCACCTTAAACACCATGTAAAGGTCTTCCAGCTCTTCAGTGGAGAAGCCAGTGTCCCCAGGTATGGCTCAGACCTAGAAGAAAGAGACAGGCTGGGCTGAGGGACTCTCAAGTGCCTGTTGCAGCAGGAGACAGATTGTCACAGGGACCAGGGCAAAGGCACGAGCTGCCCCTCAGTGTGGCAAGTCGGCCATCCCACTGAGGGCAGGGCCTTGCCCTGCTGGCCTCTCACCACCCAGCCCGCCACTCAGTGCAAGCTCCCTGAGGTCTGTGCCCTAGTGGGCTGAGAGTGGGGGACATGGGACATTGTTTAGTTCCTCCTGTCTGGACCTCTGCTGTGACCCAGGTGCCAGCTCTTGGGAAGGGGTCCTGAAACCACCAGCCAGCTGCGCTCAGTCAGCTGGAGCCATCCGTTTCGGTCACTTGTGACCTCAGAGTGTCTGAAAGGTTTGTGGGGGGCACTGGGGAAGTGGGAACGAGGTTGGCAGTCAAGAGACCACGAGTAGATCCTGTGGCAGGGGCACCTGCACCCATCCAGGGATGCGGAGGATGAAGGCTGGAGGCAGAGGCACGGCACGCAGGTGCTCAGAGGGCAGCTGTGGGATGCTCCGGGCGAGGGGAGGGGACATGTGGGAGAGCTTGGGAGACAGAGGGTGCTATGCCTTGGGGGAACGGGGCTTCAGACAGGCTTCGCACTGGCCCATCTGGGAGCAGAATAAAACGACCATGTCCTCTCCCCGCCATGCCCCTGCCTGGTCCCACACATCCTAATGCTGACACTGGTGGTGAGGCAGCAGGGGAGTGTGCGTCCTGCCTCACAGACAGGCCTGAGTGGGAGCCCCCCACGCCCACATACCACGCTCCTCTTGGCTGTGTCCTCCAAGGACTGGATCACTTTCAGCCTGTTTAAACCGCATCTGCTCAGTGTCGCTGGCCCACAGGCTGCTGAATTTCTGCAGGCAGGTGGGGATGATTAGGTGAGACAATGCACAGCCACGGGGTGCAGGGCTGTCACCTCCCACACCTCCCCACGGAGTGCTGACCTCATAGGAGGCTTTGAGGAGGTCAAAGATGTCTGTCTGTGTGGGAGGCTCGTCTCCACTGGCCAGCAAGGCATGGAGATGTGGCACTGGTGGGGAAGTACTCTGCTCATTGACCACATTGTCCAGACATCTGTGTGGGGAAGGGGTCAGACATGGAGACCACTCATAGTTATGGCAGACCCTCCAGGAGGATAGAGTGTGCCGCAGCAGGTACCCTGGCAAGTCAGGGAGCTCCCCTCAGGCCTCAGGCCCTCCCTCGCATTAGGCTCTGCACATGGAAGGTGCCGGGCTATCTTTTGGGGCACCATGGGCAGGGAGCCCCTTTATGTATCCAATTGGAGGGATGGTGTGCTTGTCCTGGCCACGAAGAATGAGACCAAAGGATGGAGTCTCAGGAGAGCCAGGAGGGGTCTGCTGTGGCTGTGTGTGCAGCGGCCCAGGTAACCTGGCTTGTTTAAGGCCACACGTTGGAACCTAGCCTGGCCAGGACCCCCTGACCCCTGCTGTGGCTCCTGAGCAAGGCCACACTGTCTTGGGTAGGAAATGCATGGCAGGCAAGCTGTCTGGACCTCAGGGTGGACACACAGCTACCCAACCCAGCTCTCTGGAGGCACCGTGGCTAGAAGGGAAGCGGGGCTGCCGGGATAGAACCAGCGCCTGAATGTGATCCTGGGTGTGCAAGGCGAGGACCTAAACCACTGCGCCACCGAGCCGGGCCCATCCTACTAGCCAGGAAAGTGCTGTGGATAGTCCAGTCCTGCCAGCACAGTGCCCCGCAGCCTCCCTGGCACCCTGGCTGGCCACAGGAGGTAGGGAGCCTCCATGCAGCCACTCAGCTGCAGCCCAATGGCAGATGGGCTGTCCTGTGCTTGCCAGGCAGCTCTGCCCCATGGCTGGTCCACCTACCTCCCATGGCGCCTCAGGCGGTGTCTGCAGAGAGCTGAGCTCCTGTGCAGTCTGCAGTATCTGCTTCACCAGTGTAAACCTCCTGTCCCGGTCAACACCCCTAAGCCCCTACCCCTTGAGGTCACCGTCTGAGCTGCTCACAGAGTTCAGCCAGCATCCCTGTGTCAGCAAGCAGCGCCTGTCTCATCAGTCCCCACCTGAGCCTCCTGGAGGGCACTGGGTACAGCCTGGCACCTTTTTCTGGGCAGCTCCTGACTGAAGGGAGGGTCTGACTCCCCCATGTCGGATGAGGACTGTCCATGGAAACACACTCCTCCTCCCAGCTCCAGTTCCGGGGAGTCCTTGTGCAGAAACTTCAGCCAGCGGCTCTCAGAGGGCTGTGTTGGGAAAAACAGGAAAGCAAGCCCTTTGACTGCAGCTCTTACACCCAGGGCTCAGGGATGGTGCCTGCTGGCGAGGCCTTGGAGAGGCAGCAGAACCCCCGAATGTCCATGTTCCCTGACCCAGTGACCCCACACAGACAACAAAGGCACAGAGATACTCGTGGCGCTGTAGATGCAAATGTTTAGAAAGTGTGGAGACAAGGCTCGGCGCGGTGGTGCAAGTGGTTAAGGTCCTCGCCTTGCACACCCAGGATCCCATATGGGCGCAGGTTCTATCCCTGCAGCCCCGCTTCCCTTCCAGCTCCCTGCCTGTGGCCCAGGAAAGCAGTCGAGGACGGCCCAAGGCTTTGGGACCCTGCACCCGCGTGGGAGACCCGGAAGAGTCTCCTGGCTTCGGATTGGCATAGCAGCGGCTGTTGTGCTCACTTGGGGAGTGAATCATGGGACGGAAGATCTTCCTCTCTGTCTCTCCTCTCTGTATATCCACCTTTCCAGTAAAAAACATAATAAAAACAAATCTTTAAAAAAGAGAAAGATTTTCCATCTGCTCGTTCCCTCCCTGCATGGTTGCAATGGCTAGAGCTAAGCCAACCCAAAGCCAGGAGCCAGGACCTTCCTCTGGACATCCTAAGGCTTTGAGCCATCCTCTACTGCTTTCCCAGGGCATAAGCAGGGATTTAATGGAAAGTGGAGCAGCCAGGACACGAACTGGCATCCATGTGGAATCCAATGTGTGTGGGGCGAGGATTCAGCCACTGAACCATCATTCTGTGCCCAAGGATTTATATTTATTTTCACTTGAAGATCAGAGTCACAGAGAGAAACAGACCTTCGATGTGCTGATTCATTCCCCAAATGGCTCTAATGGCTGGGACTGAGCTGCTCCAAAGCCGGGAGCTAGGAGCCTCTTCTGGGTTTCCCATGTAGTGCAGGGAACCAGGTAGCCACTTTCACATGTCATAGGCAGGGAGCCGGGTGGAAAGTGAAGCAGCCGGGACATGAACTGGTGCTCATATAGGATGCCACCGCTGCTGAGGCTTAGCCTACTTTGCCATGGTGCTGGTCTTTTTTAGTCAATCTTTATATCACACTGTATAAATCCTCCAACTTTGATTTTTATCAACACTAATTAGATGATTCCTTGTCTTTTGTATTTCTATATAAGTTTCAGGATTAGTTGGTTCTTTTCTTATTTACTTACTTGCAAGTCAGAGAGAGAGTAGGGAGAGATTTGTTCCCTCTGGTGGTTCACTGCACACATGGCCATAATAGTCAGGACTCAGCCAGGATTAAGTCAGGGGCAAGGAGCTTCATATGGTTCTCCCATGAGGGTGGCAGGGGGCCATGCACTTGGGCCACCCTCCATTGCCTCCCCGAGCCAGGAGCAGAGTGCTATAGCACATTAGCCTGGTTTTTGATGCAGAATGCTGGGGTGTGATCTGGATCTCAGAAGTACCAGTGTGATTGGTCTGTCGTCCTATCATATTCTGGTTTGATTATAATTCTCACAGCTGGTAGAAAATTTCCATCCTGTGTCCATGGGAAGACAGAGAGTGCCCCTCCTCATTGCCTGGCTTCCTAGGAACCTGGAACAGGTAGTGGTTACCTGATACCACCTCCAAGTCCCAGTGAGAGGAAGTACCTGTGGTGAAGGGATCATCTGATGGACAGGCAGGTAGATAGGAAGACATAGTGTAGAGGAGGTGTGCAGGTGTATGTAGTTTCAACTTGTGAGCTTAAGCAGTTACCTGCCTATTCCATTTCATCCTCCCTCAGATAGTTCTGACCTTAATCTTAAGGATTGCTGAAGGATGAGGCGCACAGGCTGGAATGGGCTGCGTTCTGGTCGGGATACAGTTGTAGCCTCCCTTGGCACAAGTGTGGACTGGGACTTGATGTACTGGGCCAGGTCAGACTGCAACACCTTCTGGTGTCTTGGAGGACCAGGGCAGATGTGGGACGGACTAGGCTGGGTTTCAACCCCAACTGAGCCATGTAAGTGCTATATGTGGGTAAGGACGAGCCGTGGTTGGGCTGAAACATCCAACAGCAAGAACCAGAATGGGTGGAAGGCCAGTTAAGAAAAGCCACTGCTCTTGCTAGGACAGGAGGTGAACTGCATAGTGCTGGCCCATGGACCCACTGGTAAGCGCGAAACCTGCATCAGGAGGGGATCTGAGGGAGGAGCCTGAGTAATTCCTCTGACAGGACATGGATCCCATAAATAAGCCCAAGAAGCATGGAAGGAAACAGCCCAGAAGAGGTCATGGAAAGTGTCCCACTGGCATACACTTGGCATGGGTTAGGGGCAGACCAGGCTGAAACAGCTCGTATCATCCACTGGCAAACCCGAACGCCGGAGCAGAGTGTGGGTCGAGCCAGGTTCAGTCGTGACAAAAGCAGCACACAACTCAGAATGCCAAGGTGAGGCTGCCTGTGCTGGATGTGACCACAGCACCAAAACCAGCACACATGAGAAAAGGAAGGGAGGGGCAGACCCGGCAGGGGAGTAAGGGGTGGTTCCCTTGCTGGATAGCTACTCCCACTGGAGAGCATGAGCTGGGATGCGGATAGACCAGACTAGGCAGGGCTGCAGCACATGTGCACCTCATGGGGACCAGATCAGGGAAGAGCAAGGATGGACGGACTATTCCTACTAGTGCTAACAAAACTAGAGGGGGCGAGAACTGTCAGGGCTTAACCAGAGCAGAAGCTGGCACTAGGGGCTAATACTGTCAAGTCCAACCACAGGGCCACCTGGAGAGAGCATAATCCGGGAGTGAGAGTGACCTGGGAAGGAAATAGTGGGCTCCTTCCTCTTGGGTTACCAATCCTATGGGAGGGCACAAAATAACTAGGACAGAGGCTGGGGTGGCTAGACAGAGAGGCACTCAACGACATCCGTGAGGGCTGGACAGTTTAGCTGGTTGGATGGAACTAAGCTCCAATACCCTTCGACATTTATGAGAGCCAAATGGGATATGGGGCAGACCCATTGGTTCCAGTAGAAGTCAGGGCTGAAGACAGAACCAGCCCAGCAATTACAACCACCAGCTGATCGGGGAGGTAGACTCTGCCAGGTCCTGTACTTGCTAGTGCTTATAGTCTGGGAACACCTCAAAGTTTCTTTGGGGATCCCCTCAACTAAAATGGTGGACTCAGAACCTTAACCAAGAATAAGACGGAAGATACAACAGGTCAATCAACCACCACAGCTACATGTTGGCAGCGAAACACTGGATGAAGGGAGACTCTATGATGGGCTATGTCAATCAGTACATTATTCAACAGCCTCATCGTGTGTGGAGTGGCAAGACTGGCATCAATGCATAACTGGTGCACTACTGGGACCACTTGAGCAAGGATCTCGGATTATGCCCTACATCTGGGACCTGGGGTGGGTGGGAGACTGGGTGGGGCTTCTCCTCAATATTCCCTTTAGCCCTTGTAACTTTTTACCCTAATCAACAATGTAAAGAGTGCCAAAATAAAATTTAAAAAGAAAAAAAAGATTCATCACATCTTCTGTAATTACTTCCTGCTGGTTATGGACATGAGCCTGCCTGGTCTGGGTTTGGAAATCTCTGTGTCATCTAATGGGTCTATCTCAGGAGTCAGAGAATTTCCAGTCAGTGCCAATGGCTGTGACCCCAGCATGGTCCTCATTACTCAGCAAAGGTGCTGGATTCTTTTTGCCTTTAGGAGAGGTATTTAAGGTCCTGGTTCACTGGAGTAGCCTGGCTTATCTTTTATGTTTTCCTGAGAAAGTTCCTCTCTCTTGCAGAAGAGCCTGCTAAGGCAGTGTCCCACATGCAGCTGTGTACACTGAGGTCAGAGCACATCCCAAAGATCTGGTCCCTGAGATGAGAGATCCTGTGGCATCAGAAGCCAACAGGAAGGCAGGAGCTCCAAACTGTAACAAAGCCATCAGTGGGACCACGAATAAAGCTGATCATGGCAGGGATGTGCTGGCACTAATGTCCCATTCTGTAGGGCTAATGTTTGGTTGGCAGGAACAAGTTCATCTGTTACAATGTCCTAAGAAAAATAAAGGGAAAAAGGAAAGAAAGAAGGCAAATAGAAAAGGAGAAAGGAGGGAAAGAAGTTGGTAGTTTCTTGAAAAAAAAAAGTTGGGGGGAGTGGCTGGGCCCACTATGATGACTAAATCCTCACCTTGCAACAGCTGGGATCCCATGTAGGAATCATTTCACGACCAGCTTGCTCCACTTCCCTTCCAGCTCCCTGCTTGTGACCTGGCTTCAGATAACCTCAGGTCCGGCCATTACAGCCATTTGGGGAGTGAGCCAGCAGATGGAAGATCTTTTCTCCTGTCTCTCCATCTCTCTATAAATCTGCCTTTTAAGAAAAAGAAATAAATCTTTAATAAAAGAAAGAAAAATCACAGTGAGAAAGAGAGGAAGAGACACAATTTCCATTCACTGGTTCACTCCTCACAGTTGCATCCTCTGCTGCTTTCCCAGGCCATCAGCAGGGACTGGGGCAGAAAAGGAACAGCTGGGACATGAACTGGTGTCCATGTCTGATGCCAGTGCCACAGGTGAAAGACTAGCGCGCCATGCCACTATGCCAGCCCATAATGTTTTGTTTTTAAGAGCCAGAAGCTTCATCAGGTCTCCCACAAGGGTGCTGCTCTGCCAGTGACCAAGGTCCCCGCTGGTGTGCCTGGGAAGACTGCTTAAAGCTTTTGTAAGGAGCCCAAGTACCTGGGCCCCTGGCACTCATGTGGGAGGCCCAGATGGAGCTTCAGGCTCCTAGCTTTGTTCTGGCCCAGCCCTGCCCATTGTGCCAGGTGGACCAGTGTAAGATTTCACTATTTCACTGTCCATCAGTGGGCCATTACTCTGTCTCCCAGGGTGCACCTTATAAGACAAGCAATTCTGAAGTGACTTATCTGTTCCTTCTGTCTACGAAACCAACCCCTTCTGCTCTGGTGGTTGCAGCATTCATTGAAGTGCTGCTCAATTCTAGAACTGCAATGAGCTCCTCAAATGAAATTTGTGTGATGCTGTCTTTTTGGTAACACATAAACAGAATCCATTCCATCAGGTTTAGCACAGATGCAGCTGGCTTACCTGAGGATCCACATTCTCTGCCTGATGGTGATCTTCAAGTTCTTCTCTGACACTTCCAGAACATTCCAGAGATCTTAGGGGAAGAACACCCAAACCCCCTTAGTAAAATGAGCCCAAAGAGGAAGGACAAATAAGATGAAAATGGCAGGATGCAAGGACTGAGCAGACCCCAAGCTGGTCTTGGGGTATCTCAGGGACTCAGCTCTGAGGTCTCATGTGCTTCTGGTGTCCTGAAGCAGCCGAGGATCTGGGAGAGGGGCCACTTATTTCCTCTGGTTAGCGATGGTCAGGCCCTCCACCAAGAGCAGGACTGGGCAGAAATCCATGCACTCTGCTTAGGCTGGAACTGGCATCTTGGCTTTGACCATGACAAGCTCTGTGCCTCATCATGGTTCGACATCCTTGTTCCATTTTCCTCAACCCACTAATGGCGGATAATATTGTGCCCAGGACTGCAAAGATCAATGAAACAATGAATGTCCTTTGCTCAGGACCTCTGGACATAGAGTTCCGTTCATCAACACAGGGATGTATGTCCTCACGGAAAAAGGCCACACAAGTCACTGAGCTTGACACATCACGGTGACTCTAGCTGGCCTGCTGGGTGGGGCTCTGCATCTCACCAAGATGAACTGACGCCATGTGGGTTGTCAAATCACATAATCCCATGCAACACTCCAGTGAGCTCACAGTCCACCATATGTGGGCATCTACCACAGTTACTTTGCCTTCAGTCACTGATTCTCACAGGGCTATTATGAGGATGTATGCAGGTGAGAGCAGCTACCCTGCCCCCCAGCTGAGAACTAACAGTCCAGTGGGCAGTATCCTACCAGTGAGCGCCCCGAACCCTGCATATCTGACTTAAGAACCCATTCCAGGGGCTGTCACTGTGGTGGAGTAAGGTAACTCTCACCTGTGGCCCAGCATCCCAGAAGCGTGCCACTTCATGCCTGGAAAAGGTAGTGGTTACCTGATACCACATCCAAGTCCCAGTGAGGGAAGTACCTGTGGGGAAGGGGTCATCTGATTGACAGACAGGTGGATAGGATGACAATGTCGGGGAGGAGTAAGTGGTTTCCAACGTTGAGCCTAAGCAGTTACCTGCCTATTCCTTTTCATCCTCCCTCAGATAGTTCTGACCTTAATCTTAAGGACTGCTGAAGGATGAAGATTCATCACATCTTCTGTAATTACTTCCTGCTGGTTATGGACATGAGCCCTGCCTGGTCTCGGTTTGGAAATCTCTGTGTCATCTAATGGGTCTATCTCAGGAGTCAAGAGAATTTCCAGTCAGTGCCAATGGCCGTGACCCCAGCATGGTCCTCATTACTCAGCAAAGGTGCTGGATTCTTTTTGCCTTTAGGAGAGGTATTTAAGGTCCTGGTTCACTGGAGTAGCCTGGCTTATCTTTTATGTTTTCCTGAGTATGTCCCTCTCTCTTGCAGAAGAGCCTGCTAAGGCAGTGTCCCACATGTAGCTGTGTACACTGAGGTCAGGGCACATCCCAAAGATCTGGTCCCTGAGGTCAGAGATCCTGTGGCATCAGATGCCAACTGAACAGGAAGGCAGGGGCTCCCCACCAGTGCCAAAGCCATCAGTGGGACCACAAGCAAAGCAGATCATGGCAGGGATTCCTGGAAGGTACAGCTGACTCACCTCTGGGACTCCGAGGGGACAAAGGGCAGCAACACTCCTGAACCATACCCATGTGACAAAGGCCCTGGGCTCTAGGCACATTCCTAGCCAGGTCAGTTGCCATGGCAATCTAAGGGCTGGTACTAACGTCCCAGTCTGCAGGGCTCATCTGGTCGCCAGCGACAAGGTCATCTGTCACACTGTCCTAAGCAAAATGAAGAAAGGAAGGAAGGAAGAGAGGAAGGGAAAAAGGAAGGCAGTCAGGAAGGCAGTCAGGAAGGAAGGAACATGGTAATTTCTAAAGAAAAGAAAAAACAAGGCAACATGCCTGAGCCCACTGTGATGGCTCGATGGCTAAATCCTCCCCTTGCAAGAGCTGGGAGCCCATCTGGGAGACAATACTAATCCCGGCAGCCCCACTTCACATCCAGCTCCCTGCGTGTGGCCTGGGAAAGCAGTCAAGGATGGCCCAAAGCCTTGGAAACCTGCACCCAGGTGGGAGACCCTGCAGCCACATGGGAGACCCAGAAGAGGCTCCTGGCTCCTGGTTTAGAATCATCTCAGGTTTGGCCATTACAGCCATCTGGGGGTTAACCAGTAAATGGAAAATTTTTCTCTCTGCCTCTCCTCTCTGTAAATCTGCTTTTCCAAGAAAAAGAAAAAAAAAAATCTTTAAAAAAGAAGAAAAAAAGAAAATATTAGAGTCAGAAAGAGAGAGAGAGGGAGAGACAGAACTTCCATGCACTGGTTCACTCCTCACAGCTGAATCCTCTGCTGCTTTCCCAGGCCATCAGCAGGGAGCTGGACTAGAAATGGAGCAGCTGGGACCTGAGCTGGTGTCCATATCTGACGCCAGTGCCACAGGCAGAGTATTAGTTTGCTATGCCACCCTGCCAGCCCATAACGTTTTTTAAGAGCCAGAAGCTTCATCAGGTCTCCCACAAGGGTGGCCAGAGCCCAAACACTTGGGTCATCATGCACAGCTTTTCCCAGGTCATTAGTAGGAAGCTAGATTGCAAGTGGAGCACTGGGACACAAACCAGCATCCATATGGCATGTTGCGGGCAGGGACTTGACCAGCAACGCCACAACACTGGGCCTCTACTTTAGCTTTCAAGAACTGGGAGCCAATGTTGTGGCACAGCAAGTTAAGTCCCTGCCTGTAGTGGTGGCTTCCTTTATCAGAGCACTGCTTTGGGTCCCCGCTGCTCTGCCTGTGAGCCAGCTCCCCACTGGTGTGCCTGGGAAGACTGCTTAAAGCTTTTGTAAGGAGCCCAAGTACCTGGGCCCCTGGCACTCATGTGGGAGGCCCAGATGGAGCTTCAGGCTCCTAGCTTTGTTTTGGCCCAGCCCTGCCCATTGTGGCTAGTGACCAGTGTAATATTTCACTATTTCACTGTCTCCCTTTGTCATTCTGTCAAAGAAATAAATTTTCAACCAAGTGATTTTCTAAAGCCCCCATTGTCAGATTTACTAAACATGCAATAATATAAATACTGAAATCCTTGAGCTGCCTGCTGCTCAGTCTATTCTGACAGATTTCCTTCATTGTAGTAATTTCAAAAACTGTATGTATTTAAATAGCAGAGTTTACACAGAGAGATAAGGAAAGGCAGAGAGCTCTTCCATTTGCTGCTTCGCTCTCCAAATGGATGCAATGGTCAGAGAAGGGCTGGTCCAAACCCAAAGAGCCAGAAGCTTCTTCAGAGTCTCCCACGTGGGTACAGGAGACCAAGCACTCGGGTCACCTTCGAAGGTCTTAACACACACATTAGCAGGGATGTGCATCTGAAGTGGAGCAACTTGGACTTGAACTGGTACCCATAAGAGATGCCAGCTAACAGATGGTACCTTACTTGCAAGCCACAGCACCAACTCCCTGTTTAATGAGTTTTTTTTAAAGATTTATTTTTATTATTTTTATTGGAAAGGCAGATATACAGAGAGGAGAAACAGAGAGGAAGATCTTCCGTCCAATGATTCACTCCCCAAGTGAGCACAACGGCCGATACTATGCCAATCCGAAGCCAGGAGACTCTTCCGGGTCTCCCATGCAGGTGCAGGGTCCCAAAGCTTTGGGCCGTCCTTGACTGCTTTCCTGAGCCACAGGCAGGGAGCTGGAAGGGAAGCGGGGCTGCCGGGATAGAACCGGCGCCCATATGGGATCCCGGGTGTGCAAGGCGAGGGCCTTAACCACTGCGCCACCGTTCTGGGCCCTGTTTAATGAGTTTTAACTCTGAGTCTGTGTTTCCTGGGATTCTGCCTGTGGGAGTTCTTGGAAGCCAGGATGGAAGGTGTGCTGCTCCAGAGAGGAGCAACTGAAATGCACACTCTCAGCTTAGGCTTTTGCACCATGTGTGCGGAAGGCTAGAAAAGCAGGAGGATTTTCAAAATCGTTGTTAGCTATTTCCTCTTCTTCAGCAGCTGCATAGTGGGTATGTGAATTTGTTCATGACAGGACGGCCCTGTGGGACTCACTTTACATGGAGGGCTCCCACTGTCCTTCCCCACTGACCAGGCCCCACATTGTCTTTTTCCTCCTGCAGCTCTCTGACCGGCTGAACAAGGGCTCCAGGGAACCAGGTGTCAATCACAGTAGCTCAGAGGTTGCCTTCTGGATTTTGGCTTTTACTTCATTTTTCCTCTGAGGGTTATTGACAATAGCAAAAACTACAATGACACACAAGGGGAATTAGGAACGACCCAAAACAGTTTATTAGCAGGTGGTCATATACAAGGAATAGGGGAGAACCCCAGAGCGGAACAGAGGGACAGGAGTGAGGCTTAACTTCCACACACAGGGACTCCTGGACTCCCACCAAGGTGTATCAGAATGGACACAAGAATGTCATCACAACTGCCAAAGAGAACACGGGGATCTGGAATGCCTCTAGATGCCGAGAACCCAGAGGACAGACATCCCCCCTCTTTGGACAAACTACACAAGATGGAAGAAGCCCGAGTCCTTCCACATAGGAACTAACGACATCAGAACAACAGCCAGGAACCACGATCAATCATCAGAACCAGAAGATCAATAAACTTCCTATGGGACAATGGGAGAGGAACCTTCTCCAGTCCTTACCTAGTTCCAGCTCTGGGCCTCCACCCTCTATAATGACCAACAAGGTCCTTCCTAAATCCCCTCCACCCCTACACACACACACACACACACACACACACACACACACACACACACACACACACTCATATACACACTAATAGGATGAGATAAGCAGAGAACAATAAAGAAAGATAGGTCACCAAGGACTCACACATGTCCTATTAGACGGAACACAAAGAACAAGTACCCATCAGCAAGATATGAGAGATTTCTCTGCAATACGCCCAAACTCATTGTACACCTCAATTGATGAGGTGTCATTGAAATAGTGGCAGGAGGTTGTCAAGAACTTTCATGTCATTTTAACATATTGTCTACTCAATACTATGTCAGATACCACATGTTTGCCGTGATTTAACCTGTAATTTTTGCTTGTTTGTTATTTTTTGAACCTGTCATGGATACTGTCTCAACCCAGATGTTTTGAAGAAGTGAACTTGCATTATTTTTGACATACTGTTTACTCAATACTATGTCAATTAATTCCATGGCGTTGTATGTTGATGCTGATGTTTTGTTGGGGATTTTAACTGACCGGAACTTTACCCTGTTGGCTCTGCCTTGAGACCAGAGAAGGTCTCCCCAAGAGGCGACTGAACTTATCTGGACAATAAGATGCTGGACTTTATGCTAGGTACATGCTTGCAATGAGGGAATCTCAACTGAACTTGAGCTGCGGTTATGCAGTAAGGTGGAGGAGTCCACTATGGGAGGAGGGGTGTGGGAGGGGTGGGGGGAATCTCCAGTGCTGTATCAAATAATACAATGTTGAAAACAATAAAAAAAAAAAAAACAACTCTGCAGCCAGTATTTTTATTTTCGGTGGGAAAACTGTCTAACACATTCAATTCACTGTATAAGAGTATGATGAGGACCCAGTGCTGTGGCATTGCTAGTTAAACCTCTGCCTGTGGTACCAGAATCCCATGTGGGCCTTGGTTGAAGTCCCAGCTGCTCCATTTCCCATCCAGTTCCCTACTCATGACCTGGTAAGGTGGCAGAGGATGGGGCAAGACCTTGGGAACCTGCACCCCCATGAGAGACCCAGAAGAAGCTTCTGGCTCCTGGCTTTGGACAGGCCTAGCTCTAACTGTTGCAGCCATTTGGAGAGTGAATCCGCAGATGGCAGATCTGTTTTCTCTCTGTAGCTCTGCTTTTCAAATAAAAATGAATAAATATTAAAAGAATAGTTTTAAAGATGTGTGGGGAAAATGTCAATAAAAGATAATGCATGTCTGAGTTTGACTTTGGCGGCTTGGGTGACAGCAGCCCTCGAAGCATGGTGGCTTGCTTGCACGCAGTACCCAAGCCAGGTCGGACCCAATGCCTGGGACCCAGCGTATAAACAGTCCTGGCTGTTGGGAGGCCAGTGACCCCTTGCGCGCCAGGCTCTACCTGCTGGCCGTCTGATGGCAAGCTCTAGTGCTTTTTTGGGTATGTAATTGCTGACTAAAGACAGCAATGGATAAAGCCAATGTGTAGGGGAGGGATGAATCCTGTGTGACTCCCAACAATGGGATCACCGATCTTGCTGGCAAGCGTGGGGAACTGAAACCTGGCCGTTCAAAGGGGAGAGTCGGTATGATCTGTTTGGGTCAGACTGATTCATCAGCCCCATGGGAGTCCTGAGATGGGTTGTTAGCATACAGCATTGCTGACTGCCACATGACAGTCCACATGGCTGAGGGCCTGTCTGGCAGGGTCGGATCCCAGGACATGATTAAGTGTCGGAATAGGGGTGAGTCACATTAGGAATGGTCATGACACCAATCAGCACGTGAGAGAACCAGGTCCGGGAACAGATTCTGTGGGGCATAAAAGGTCCAACCCTGTGGAACTACAAATCCCCCTGGTTAGCTTAAGAGTTGGGGTAGATATGAGCTGAGCTAGGAAATACTATGGAACTCACCAACATTCATGGGTGCTGGGGATGGTGAAGGTGTGGACAGGTCCAGGCTGCAGCACCCGCACGTGCATATTACCACAGGGTAGGATGTGTGAGGTGGACTGGGCCGCAATATCCTCCAGCTCATACAAAGGCTAAGACAGAGTGGCAGGCTATGCTGGGCAACGACCTAGCATCTGCTGGAGCATGTGAGCTCTGCATCATGGAGAGGACCTAGTGGAGAACGTGGGAAACTGGAGAACCTATTGGGGGTCACAGCTCCTGCTGGTGAGCACGTGCTTCATGCCTGGGAATTGGGCAGCCTGAGCAGGGTAACTCCAACTGTTAGCTAATGTGTGGGTTGGTTTTGGAGAGGGACGACCAGGCAGGGTCGAGCCAACCTTACCTCACTAGCAAGGGCAGAAACCAGGCTGGAACACAGGTCAAGTTCAGCTAGGTTGTCACACATAAAAGATTGTATGAGACGGGTAAGGAAGCAGACAGAGCAAGGCCAAGTTCTAGCACCCACCAGTGAGTGGCGGGACTTGGTTTAGGCTGGGTCAGGACAGGCTGCAGCATCCAAATACAAAGGTCATGACAGGTGAGCGATTAGGTCAAGCTTGGTCAGAGCAACTACAACCATGTGCAAAATCTATAGCTGGGAATAGACCTAGTGGGGGAGCTAAGGGGACACCCTTGCTGGGTTGTGGTTCCCACTGGTAAGCTGTGGTTCCCACTGGTAAGCACAGGGCTAGAATGGGAGCCATGTTCTGGTCTAGATAAGGCTGCAGCATACCTTGGCACTCGTGTGGGCTGGGGCTGGGCTAGACCCCAGTAAACACTGGTGCTTGTGAGGACCAAGGTAGGTGTAGGATGGGCCAGGCTATTTTTTTTGTTCCTGATGAGGCGGGTATGAGCTGTGTCTGTGTATGGACCAGGCTAGACTCTGCTGCAATATCCAACAATAATATTGGGAATGGGTTGAAGGCTGATCAGGAAAGGCTACTGTTCCTGCTAGATCAGGATGTGGACTGAGTAGGGCTGGTCCATGGACCCACCCATGTGTGCAAGATCTGGCTATGGGAGAGGTTCTGATGGAGAAGCCTAGGAAACTCCTCTGTTAAGACACAGTGCATACAGGTGAGCACAAGAACTCCCACTAGCCATAATGTCCATGGCTTAGCCAGGTTGAAACCAGGAGCCCAGAGCTTCATCTGGGTCTCTCCATCGCTTTTAACAGGGCAGTAGGGGAAGCTGGATCAGAAGTATAACAACTGGGACAGGAGGTAGCAGCATTATGGATGACAGTGTGATTGGTGACAGCAATAAGCCACAATGCTGATCCTACAAAAGTCATTTTTCATGAATGCACAAAGAAGGTCTGATCAAGTAATAAGATTTCATTTCCTTAGTTTCATATTTTCTTACATGCTTGACCTACAGCAAAGGCAAGGGACCTCCCTGAGATGAACACAAAAACCCAGTATCTCTTTTAAAACTATTTTTGAACGTTTCCATTAATAATTAAAAAAAAATTTTTTTAAAGATAGGTTATTCAAACATAATGATTCTTGGTCAGAAAGTTAAATTTTCGTTTATTACCAAGAACTAATCATTATAAAGATCCTAGATTAAAGACAGCTATGAAGATGATAATTTAAATAATATTTCAGAAACAGAGAGTAGGGAAAAAAGAGCAAAAACCGAGAGAGAAACTGAGTGTGAGAGTAAGGGAGCAAGGGTGAGAGAGAGAATACTGAATTCACTGGTTCTCTGCCTTAATATCCACACTAGCTGGGTCTGGGGAGTGCCAAGACGAGCAGCCTGAAGGCAGAAACTCAATCCATGTCTCCAACATGGTGAGGAGGAGCCTGGTTACGTGGCCCTGTGTCTATACCAGCAGGAATCTGGGGTCAAGAGCCAGAGTCAGACACTGAGTGTCAGCACTGCAGCACAGAACAGGTGCCTGTCTCACCATAGCGGTTAATGCCTGCGCTGAAGATGGAAATGCCAGTGCATCGCAATGCCTTCTCACGTTCCTCAGGCAGAGCAAGCAGGACATCTGACTCCTTTTCAACAGCAATGGCTACCCTCCATGAATTATTGAGTAACACTTTCTATCAATCACTGTGTCATTCTCGCTTAAACATAAGGTAATAACTGTTCATGTATGCATATTCATGACCCATGCTATTATTGATAATTACAAATCCTTATTGAACAAATGAATGAGCAGTTATGAAGTAAATGACTAATTTCTTGCAAGCTGTAAGTTCAGCTGGAATAATGGCTGTCAAATCTGACAATGTGAATTCTCACTGGGAAATTACAATTCACAAAAAGTGAAAGAGAGACAATCTTTGTGGTAGTCTCAGCAATAATATCAGTCTGACGGCAGTGAGGACAGGGTGATGCACAGAAAGCTGCCACCGCAAGAAACCAAAGACCTTCAGTCCACTGCATGCACATTCGAACTCTTCTGTCATTATTTTTAGTCTAATGTTGATTCACAATAGATTTGCTGGAAAAATGGAAATGAAACCACTACCTTTATTAGTGAATGAGACAAGTTGACACCCATATTGGACAAAGCGATTGGTATTTTATCTGGTTTTTTTGTTTTTTTTTTTTTTTTTTGCTTTTTCTCTCACTGAAAAACCTTTCATGGCAAGAAAAGAAATGCAATGTTCTACATAGTGGGAGCTTCTTTTTAAGTAACAAAACTTTAATATGTAAATGAATATCCACTAATTATAATAGTAAAAAGAAATTGTTCATTTGAACATATTTGTGTCTAAAAAGAAAAATAATCCACATTTACATTGAAATTATAAATCACATCTTGTAACAGAGTGCTATTTTAAAAGGGAAGGAATCTTTGCAGTTGCTTAAGTTTAATTAATAGTCAAAAGCCAAATTTATCATACTCTGCTCCCGACCAAAAATGTCAGTTCTCTTTTATTTGATGGGATCCTATAACGGCATTACAGTCAAACAGCATCTAAATCCTAAAAGTCACCATCAATGTAGTTTCATGCCTCTCAGAGCTAATCAGTATATGCTGCTTCTATATCAATCAATTAGCCAAATATTTATTCAATGCTATAGTGATTTCTGGAAGCAATGGGGAACAATGTCCTTATTTCAAAAGAATTTAGCTATGCCTGATGACAAGATTAGCATACTAATGGAACAATTATCAAAAAAACCCTAAAACCCCAAAAGATAAATCATAATAAAATTTGAATAACACCTTCACTTCTGCAAGCTGACTTCATAGTACAGTGGATTAAGCTCCTCCCTCAGAGGGCAATATCTCATAGGAGCAATGGTTTGTATCTCACCTGCTCCATTTCAGATCCTGCTCTCTGCTAAAGCACTTGGGAAGGCAGTGGAAAATGCCCCAAGTGCTTGGGCGCCCACCACTCATGTGGGAGACCCAGATGGAATCTAAGATCCTCACTGTGGCCTGGCAAAGTACTGATCTTGCAGCCATCTGGGGAGTGAACCAACAGGAAGTCCCTTCCCTCTCTTTTCCCTCTCCCTCTCTAGATACATATTTCTTTCTGCCTTTCTTTTTTTTTTTTTAAATATGTAACTCTGATTTCCAAAATAAACAAATGTATCCTTAAAAAATAAGCTCTTCACTTTAAAAGCACACAATAGAGAATCAAGATGGTGGAATAGCGTAAGGGCACATTTAAACGGATGGAAAAACATTTAACTAGGATGAAGCAGAGGACATATTTCAGGAAATAGGAAAGGACAGAACAACAGCAGAGGGGTACCTGGAGACTGACAGACACAGGAAAGTAGCGAAAACAATGGTGTGGTGTTGCAGTGACTGATAATTCAGTGGTATTCAGCTAACAGCAATCTGAACTCCACCAACAGCCGGAACTCCACCAGCAACTACGTGGGAAGGGACTTTCACTGGGAGCATGAGAGGTGAACCTAGACAAAGAACTGCCCGTTCTACTGGTCCATTTGATTTGACCAGGAGCAGAGACAGAGCAGCAGATCCCAGATGGGCAGTGAGGGAACAGGGTAGATTTCATAGTCCAGTCAGCTCCCTAGAGCTGAATTGGGTGCCATTTTGCATAAGGAGGCAAAGGCAAGGGAAAGGACTGAGCATACACTGGGCTGGGAGTGAACTCATTCCTGACTCAGTGAACTGCATCGACATGGCATTTTACAGGTTACACCCAAGACTGTCTGAGTAGCCCTCAGATCTGATGGCCAGCAGATCAAGAACTGTCATATCTAGTAACATGTCATTTAACTTCATGGCATTGTAAATTTCTTTTTTTTCTTTCTATTGTTGATTTGTATTATGACTTTTCATTTAAGGGAATGTACAGTAGCTGTGAAATGGAGACTAACATCCAGATGTGAGGATGCAGTGTAGTATGCGTTTCTGCTTCCAGACAAAGATGGACTTGCAATGAAACTGTTTACTCTATCTTGACAATAGGATGCTGGACTCGCTCCCATTGTCCATGCCCGCAATAATGGACATATAACTGTGTATGAAGAACTATATTATTAGTAACAATATAGAGGAACTAGGTGGGGGGAGAGAATTGGGGAGGGGATAAGGGAATATGGAACTGTATCGTGAAATGATAATAAAAAAATGTAAACAAAAAATAAAAATAAATAAATAAAAGTACACAATGACCTTCTGGTTATTTCTATTTCACATTTGTCTCAAGACTTCTGAAAGTGCATAGGAGCTTAGGGAAGAACAGCTCTAACTGCTGTAACAAACTAATGATTCCTGAGACTAATGTGGAAAGTCCGTGCTCTGGTAGCAATGGTGAAGCCTGAAGAAAAGAGGACAGAATTGGTTGGTGCATTGGCCATGTGGGAAGAGGCAATCCGTGAAGTGAGCAGCATGGGTTTTAAAGTAATGAGGACTGAACATTTATTACACTGATTTCATCCATCTATTGGCATCTGTGAGATAAGAAAGAGCATTACATTTATGTGAATAGATAATTTACCTAGGTTGCTCAGTAAGCAGTACTCATTCTGATCAGTAATTGATTTTACTTAAGGCATTGCCTACTGGCCAATGGTAAGAGAGTTCAATTAACATTAAAGGATTATTCAAGTTTTATTGAGTGGAACAGCTGACAAGCAAAAAATAACTTGGTCAGAAATGTAAAATATCTGAAATAGTTTGAAAGCAAAGGCCTTCATACACTGATTAAAAGAAGCAGTAAAACTGAGTGTTCTCAAGAACAACAGAGAAAAGAAGGCAAGCACAAAGCAACGGGAGGGAGTAATGAGTAAGTCTAAAAGAAGATGAATTCCAAGTGTGCAGGTAGGACAGAGCAAGGGGAACTGGGCAAAGAATGGAAACAATGTCTACAGAAGACAAGGGAATAACATTTCTACACTGAAGCAACTCCCACACTGTAAAAATCCTATACAATAGATATTAAAAGTTAGGCAACAAAGGCACTAATTAAAGCAATTACCTCTATACTGTACATCCAAAGATAGTGTACAGCTAGAGAGGAGTAACCATCTTTTCCTCCAGAATAAAACACCTCTACATGATTTTTAAATTGGTCTTAGAATATTTTGATTTATGATATAAAACTACGGCTAACATATGAGGTTGTATCGAAGCTGTATGGCAATGGATAGTTTGAGTTTTGTTTACAGTCACACCTGTGAAAATCCAAGTCACTTACAGATACTATCTGGGTAATTTAGAGCAAGCTATTTAACTTCCTTCTTCTGATCATTCCATTGCAGCCTGTCGATAATAATACATTTCTTTTTGGTTTCTGAGATGAAAGAAGATGCTGCAAATTATTGCATGGCACATAGTAACTAAAAAATGCTCTTTAATTCATTTAATTCATTCAATTAAAAATTAAATATTTCCTTTAAAAATTGTTCTTTTGAAAATCATATCTACTTTGGAACAAATCTGGTCTGGTTACTACCATTATTTTAGATAAAACTGGTACTTCTAGGATAAAGGATAAGCCATTCTCACATCATTAAAATTCTCTCCTTAATAAATCCCCCAAACTATGTTAGACTTCTTAATTATCAAAAAGAATTTTGTTGTTTGATTCTGGCACTATTCCCCCAGGGAGAAATCCTCTGAACCAATCCACACCATGAATTGTGGGGTGACTTAGTTTAGGAGGAATGGCCATGTGCTAAAGAAACGCTTTAACAGGAATGAAAAGAATGTTTAAACTATTCTCAGGAAATAACCACTTTTTTTTTTTCCTTCCACATCTGTGAGTTGAAGAAACAGATGGTCAAAGCAAATAAATGAGTTTGTGCAATTACTAAAGTCAAACCAACATCCCCCCAAAATGTGTGAATGATAGATAAATCTGATGACCATGCTAGTTCTCTTGGACTAATGGAATCAGTGCCTGGAGATCCAGTAACAGATTAGTGAGTCATGGCAAGCTTACAAGACTTCAGTTCTCCGTCTCTAAAAATGTGGTAGGAATGGCACCTGTACAGGATAGAATCAAACTGTGCTTCTCTTAATAATGTGCACACATTTCTTTCTAAATTTTAAACTCAGAGAAAATGAATAAGGCAATATGTGAGAATTTCCCGAAACTATCAAAACTCCCCGGGTGGCTATGCTGAAAGACTAAAGAAAGAACAGATGTTAGTAAGTCTCCCTTTCAGCAGTTCGTACAGATACACAGACCTGGCAGGGAGACGGAGGGCAGAGAATTGGCCTTAGTTTGGTGTTGGAAGTAAGGCAGGAAAGCAGCTTCTCTAGGAATAGACACAATCCAAGTGAGATGAGGAAGGATGACAGGCTAGGACCATGGACAGCTCAGTGGGATCAGGGTGCCTGTGACAGCAAAGCCTTCTCCTGACCTCAGTCTTCTCTATTATGGCTAGCTATGGATTTTCCTAATTCATTCATAATTCATAGGAGTTCTCTGAAGTTCAAACTTCACCAAGCCCTTTGTCTTCTTGTGGAGGGGATTCCCTTCCTATAAAATATGCGATGTTAAAGGGAGGTCTTGGAAGCTAAGTAATTACTTGACCTGGACGAGTCTCAATTTTAGTTGCCCAAGGTTGATTCCTCTTTATTCTGAAACAGCATCCTGCTTCCATTTCACATGTGTTTTCCTGAAGACACTGATTTATTCAAAGGCATCTATGAGATCCAACACAGGTTAACATGACTCAAGATCAAATTCTGGGACACGCAGTCTTAGAACTTGCAGACTCATGGCAATATAAACCGCGTGACCTCTCAACTATGGAGATCCACAAAAGAACAGCCGACACAGAGAGAATAGATGAGGGGTAATGGAAGATGGACTTCTAGCATCAGTGTTTGAGCAACTAGCCCCAGCACATATGAAATTTCATGCTCGACTTGCCAGACAAATGACAGTTAAGTATTTCCCTAAATCATCTCAGTTTATGCTTCTGTCACTCACAATCGGTAAGCCCTGCTTACCACAGTATCATTTTCTCTCTTGTGATTTTGGTCAAATAGAACCTAGAAGAAGCTGAGGAAAAACTGTCTTACAGGTATTTAGCTTTCCTGCTACAGCTTTTGGCCAGTTAAAGACCATTCATCCCTCATTTGGCATACAAGGACAAATTCTAGAGCTCATACCTCTGCCTTGAACGCAGCACACATTTGCTGGCTTTATCTGCTTATGCCAGTAGGGCCACCTAAAGCCTGGACAGAGATCAGTCCACACCCTAGTTCCTATAGCTAAGATTTGATCGTGGATAGCAAGAAGTGTCTCACCTGCATGCTGTGCTTTCTGCCAGCATCCTCTTGACCAGTTTAGGCTACGTCTGAGTACTTGTAATGCCATTTTAGTAAGGCTCCTTAACCCTATCTGTGCGGCTGGATCTCAACCCTGAAACATCTACACTCTGTCTACTAATTCCAGTCTGATGGACTCTGATTTTCACTTTGTTCTCTTGACACATTGCTTCTCGCCCTCTCCTGCTCCTTCTCCCTCACTCCTTCATTTTCACTCCTTCTCCTCAGTCATGGCACACTTGCTTGAATAGCACCTGGGATTGTGACTTGCTGCATTTTTTCTAGACACTTAAGTCTTGACATTTTTTGTAAGCCTCCAGTTCTAAATAAAGCTAGTTTAGTTATGTTAATACAAAGGTCTCTCTTGTCCACTACTGGAATTGAAATCAACTTTGTACTCACAATGCCATGCAGGGTTTGGGGCTCATTCCAGGAGTCATGCCTTTGCCTTCTTTTCCTGCTTTCCAGAAACCATGTCTACTTAAGCAGTGAGGTGGATAACTCAAGGAGGAAATCTTGCGTAAAGTAAAGTTGGATAACTTTATAAACCAGCTCTTCAAGCTTTACAATTTCACTAGAATACAACAATTTAGAATAAGCAACTTTTTTCAGAAGTAGAATTCTGCCATCTGACACAATTTTTATAATTACTTCTCAATTATTATGGGAGTTTATCCAATCATTGATGCATGAAAGCTGCCTTCAACTGTTAGAAAGACCTGTCATAAAATATTTATATTCTGAATGGCCCTAAGGGACAGAACTAAGTGGAAGTTTAGAAAGAGAAATTACACTGCAGTTTAAGAAAGAGCTTTTGAAACTTTCAGAAGCAGCTCTTTTTGGAGGTGGTGATATTTTTGTTGCATTAGTGTGCTTCAATGATTTAACAAGTTTGGAGTTAAAATTTCAGTGTTCAACACCCAAAACTTATTTTAACTTAGAACAAAGAACTGTTGACTTAGATACATCAGTTATCTGTCCTTTGTCACAAGCTGCATATGAAGGCCATGGGACCTTTTAGAGTATGCCCATTCTTTCATCCTGCAATACAGCTTCCATCTGGTCTGCCATTTGCTCTGCCCTGACAATCTGCAAGTCCAAGTTGCTACACTCGGAGAGAATCATACTGGACTCCAAGGCATCTTTCTCTCCTCTTCTGCTATGACTTAACCCGCAGGATTTATGCTAAATTCGACATATTTTCCTCTAACTCAAAAATCTGGACAAGCTGGTTTTTTTGTGAGTGAGAACACTTGTGATAAACCCTAAAAGGTTCCTGTTGACCTAATGCTCGTCCTTGTGAATATTTTTGCTCTCCATCTGCTGTGGTAGCCTTACTTTATAAGCTACTAAACTGCAGATTTGTTTTTTGCTTATTTATCTCCAGGCTTAAGTTTTGTGGAATCTAATTAACTCTTTTTCCTCCCTGAATGGCAACTCTTAGAAAAGTTGACCAAAATGCATAGTTTTCTGGTGGAAGAGAAAGAGATAAAACTAGGTAAAATAGGAAATTAATAATTCCTTTTTCTTTTAAATGAAGATTAAGTATATTTGACCCAGAAATTATGTATCTTTTGTCTTTCTTCCCAAATATTTTCAAGGTAGACATATCACTTGGCAAACATGGCAGATATAAGGTTTTCCAGGCAAGAGACTTACGTTTCCATAAATAGCAGAATGAATTTGGTGATACTTAGAATACAATTTGGTATAGAATAGGATGGATTACAATGTATTATAGAACATGTACAGTATTAAACAGATGCTTATTTCTGCAATCCAAGAAGAGGTTAAACTAACAGGTTTTAAACAACCAGGTACCTTGGGGACCTCTGCAGCAGAGAGGGACTCTGAATCTCTCCTCCTCCCACAAAATGTGGATGAAATCTGACTACTCAAGTCCAGCCTCTGTAGGAGTAGGCTCCCCCATGAGGCTGTGGCCTTGATTAGATTAAAGAGGTTGGGGAGAGCTGAGCAGCAGCAGGATTGGGAGGAGAACTTATTTCCTTAGAGGGTATGAGGAAGGGGCGAAAAATGGGCAATGTAGCACAATTGGGAAAATAATTAAAATTTGTATTATGCAAAGATAACAGCTATCACTTGCTTAAAGTAAAGCTCTGAAGTTTCCATGCCAATGTTTGAATTGATGTTCCTAAAAGATCAAAGTGTGACACTGACACCTTTTTTTCTCCCCAAGGGAACTTCATAAATATAATTAAGAAGCCTCTATCTCTTATACTTTAACTCCAAATTAGGTTGAATATCATTATGATCAGATGACATTTACTGTTGTTCCTAATGCATGAGAATAACTAACAATGATAATTATTCCTTTACACTTAATATACAAATCCTCATTGATACATCCTTAGCACATAATTTTAAAGCCATGTCAATTAAAATATCAAAATCAGCCCAACAAGATCTATTGAAAATTGTGTTTTTTGGGCCCGGCGCGGTGGCGCAAGTGGTTAAGGTCCTCACCTTACACGCCCAGGATCCCATGTGAGCACCGGTTCTATCCCAGTGGCCCCGCTTCCCTTCCAGCTCCCTGCCTGTGGCCCAGGAAGGCAGTCCAGGACGGCCCAAAGCTTTGGGACCCTGCACCCGCGTGGGAGACCAGGAAGAGGCTCCTGGCTTCGGATTGGCATAGCATCGGCTGTTGCGCTCACTTGGGGAGTGAATCATTGGACGGAAGATCTTCCTCTCTGTCTCTCCTCTCTGTATATCTGCCTTTCCAATAAAAAAAAATAATAAAAATACATCTTTAAAAAAATTTAAAAAAAAACAATCAGCAGCTTGAGAAAATGGAATTTAATCTTTTAAAATTTTAATAGCTGGCCTGAAGAACATGTTTATTCACAGATATATCCCTAAAGCATTTGTTTTTGATTTTTTATGTGCTATCTCACTACCTGACACCAACACCACACTTTGCCTAATGCAAGATTGTGACTGTTCACGCAACAGTCACACAGACGAGTCCAAAGGCATGGCTGAAATGGTGCTTTTTCACAAAAGAACGTCATCCAGTTTAATCAAAACAAAGGCAGATCTCTATTGTTTTATAGCTCAAAGTCCTCATTATTATATACTTTAGGCATAATGAGTATACACATAGGACATTCTTAAATGCATTAATACAGAACAGTCTAAGCATTATATTAATGAAAAAGAGATGTATTTAGGGAAAGTAAATTAAATGGATAGGTCACTACAGACATTGACTATTCAGGGATAATTTTGTGTCCTACACACTTGCACCCCTCCGCTAACAACGACTTAGCACTGATTACCTGAAGTGTCCAGATGACTGCTACAAACCACCCATATCACTACGATAAGAAAACTTTAAGGCCAATTTTTAAACAAGGCAAATTGACATGACACCTAAGTAACAAGGCAAAATTCCACTTGTCTATTAATAAGAGAATTACTTATATTCTCTTGTTTTGCATTCTGCTAAAAGGGAGCAATCTAAAACCACTTTAGAAGAGCTTCCTGGAGATTGTTCGGCCTTTCAGAGCATTTCAATTATTAAAGAGGAGTTATCTCATAATCAGACTTAGGGAAGCATTACAGAATGTGCCCTCCATGTGTCTCTCCTCTCTCCTCTTCATGCGCATGTCCTCACTCACACTCTCTCTGCCCCATTTACAGAATCTAGTTCGAAATCCTTACTTTGTGTTATGGGTGTCAATGGTGTGGAAGAGCTCATGTAATTCTTCTCCACTGAGAACACCATCTGCAAAGTAGGCTTTGGATTCTTCAAAGGACAACTTTCCATCATCTGAAATGGTAAGAACAGAAAAGAAGCACTTCATTTAAGCTGTATACTTGTTCTATCTTCTGACCTTTAAAACTCTGTCCAAATGCTTATGCTATGTGTTGTGTGTGTGGTATACACCTCATTCAGTAAGAAGGAACAGTTCTGGGTCTCAGAAAGATAATTTAACATACCTACATACCACATAGACTTCAGGTATATACTTTGATGGACTAGAAGTCTGAGCTGTTGGGGTCTTTCGGGGTCATTTATTCATGTGACAGATATTTAACATCCAAAGAGCCACTTGATTGCCCATACTAAAGAGATATCTGCACGAACAATATAGAGCCCAACAAAGAGTCAATTATTCTGTTGTTTTGCCTTCACAATTCCAAGCAAACGCAGGATCTAACAGATTGCAGGGTCAGTGTCAATGTCTACTAAGTGCATACCGACTGAATACTCACACGTGCATGTCAAGACTTGTTATAATTGTACGACTAATGCTGTTGATTCTTATACCATTTAAACAAATGAGTACTTTTAGAATTTTACAGGATTGCCTGCTTAAAAGGCAAAGAGAGGGAGGAAGGGAGGTACATTGGGGAATGGGGAAGTGGGGGAGCAGAAGAGAGGAGAGGTTGCAAGAGAAAGAAAGAGAGAGGGAGAGAGAGGTATCTTCTACCCGTTGTTTACCAACACCCACAACAGCCTATGCTGGGCATATCATGGCCAGGAGCTATCTCAAGTACATCGTCCAGAAGCTGAATTGGAAGGAGAGGAGCTGGGCCTCTGATCTGGAATGCAGATGTCCCAAGCAATGACTTAACTTGCCCCACCAATGACAAAAATACCTTTTATTTATTGTGGCTGCAAAAGGCAAAGAATCTGAAAATCCTCTGAGTAGCAGGGAGAAGAGTGTATATACGGGTATCTTACACAGAACTCAGTAAGGATAAAAAACACAAAGGGACTTTAAAGTATGGCAGTTTGAGTTTAAAAAAGAAGAAGAAGAAGAAGAAGAACATTTGGCAACCGTGTGATTCCTCCTTGCATGAACACCTGAAAGATCCTACTGTAAAGGACACATCAACCTGGTCACTGAATCACTTAGATTTTCCATTAAGGACCTAAAGTTATAATGTTTTCAAAAATCCTTATTTGAATCCTTATTTGTGAAATATAAATACATACACACTGTAGAGTTTTGAAATGATATATTTCATTGGCTTTTTGACTGACTAGGTACCATAAGCCAATCTTTCAGTGAATTCTTGCCAGTAATTAACTAAGCAAGCCTAGTGTTCAGGAAGGCCAAAGCTTCAGACACAGATCAAAGCACAGACTGCACAAACAAGAGCTCAGCTATTCACAAGTGTGCATGGCCGGGTCTCCCAAGGGTTAACTCCACAGCTTAGCTTGTTTCTCAAGGTGTAACAGGAAGGGCAACCTCGGCCTGATACATTTAGCCCCTGGTTTGATTGCAAGTTCCCTCTTCCCTGCTTTCCGTTTTTTAAGATGCCCTTGGGGGAGCTTAAGAGTTCCTTGAGCATTGGGAAGTACTGGGAGGAGCTAAGCAGATTATAAAAATGCAAACCAACTTTGAATAAACTGCATTCTCTACAAGAATGGCCCACTGTGTGTTGTCTTTTTTGTAACCCTAGTCCCTAGGCGGGTATGCAGCAACGCAGTTGTTGCCAACACAAGTGCAATCTACAAGGCTCATCGGTTGTCTGAAGTGCTGCTTCTCTTCTAAGATGAGTTGCTTCACACTCATGCCTCCTAAGACTGTTTTAAACTTCAGTTCCATATAACCTGCTATATATCCTGGATTGGGCTCTGTGTAGTGTTTCTATCTATATCTTCTTACATTGATGAAAAAATGCATTTCCAGAAAAATATGCCAAATATACTAGGTCTAGATATAGGCTAAAGAGAGAGAGTAGAAGACTTTTTCACTCACTATCTTCAAATAAAAGAATGAAAGAAAAGGAATATACAGAAGCCAGCCCACTATTTTCAGCGTCACCACTGTGATGTGTAAACAAAGTAACGTACACATAGTGACGATGGACTGTGTTTTCCCTGGTGAACCAGTACTAATTCTTGTGTGGGCTGACTCGGGCTGTTACAGAATCCTGCACATGGGGTGGGCTTCTCTAACACTGCACCAAACCTATGATAAGTAAGTGTTTTCAAGGAATAATGTGCACAGTATTAAATAAATACACTGACTTAAAAAATGCCCAGATCATTCTACAAGAAAGCATCAAAAGATAAACCTTACTGAGAGAAATATAAAGGGAAGACAGAGGCACTAGATTAAAGTCCTGGCTTTAAGGATGGAAGTCTGCTTTGAAAGCCTGTTTTACCACACACACAATGCCTGCAAGCTTTAGGCCACTTCACTTTTAAACAGTACATAGAGTAACTTTCAAATAATTTTTCGATTTTTTTTTCAAGGGAAAGGAGGAAAAGATCCCCTTGAAGTATGATTCTGCATGAATAAATAACTGTATTTTTGTTAAAGTATTCTATCTTGACTTCAATGTTCCTATTTTTTTTTTAATTGAATGACACTACTTCTAATGATCTGGCTCACAAAAAAGCTAAATAGAATGGGGTCAAATTTCCTGTTATAGGGGTCAGCCACCTGCGGCAACAGTACCCTATAAGGACATCAGTTTAAGGGTTCAAGCCCTGAGTATTCACTAATGGTCCAGCTCCTTGCTCATGCATCTGGGAAAGCAGCAGAAAATGGCCCAAGTGCTTGGGCTTCTGTGCCTACAAGGGAAATTCCAAAGAAGCTCCTGGCTCATGGACATGGCCTGGCCCAACCCTGGCCATCACGGCCATTTAGGGAGTTGACCAGTGGACTAAAGCTCTCTCTCTCTTTTCTCCCCCCTCTCTCTTTCTCCCTTTCTTTTTCTCACGTTCTTTACCTCTTCAGCTCCCTCTTTGTAACTCTTTCAAATAAATATTTATTTTTAAAAATCCCCCAATATCTCTTTTACTTTTTTCTCTTAGAATCAAATACTTTTTCTGATTTTCTCTTAAATATACTTAGCTCCCCTCTGCCTTACTCTTTTACCTTAGAAATTCCATTAATGTTTTTGACATGGAAACAGTAGGATGCAGTTGTGTAGTGTACTTAGAATGAGAGATCCTGAGTCTTAAAATATAGATTTACTATAAAAATGAAAATAGACATGAGACAGCTGAATAGTACCCGATAACCAATTTAAGGGCTATAGCAGCCGGTTGTGTATATACTAAAATTGAGATGTCAAGGAAGTAGTTATAGGATGTGGTAAAGAACTTGCATTTTCTAACATATTGGTCACCAAATACCATGGTAATTAACTTCATGATGTAGCTAATTTCCATGTTTCTTTCTGTTGTTGAAGTTGTATAGTGGCATCTCATGGAGGGGATAATATCCTGCCAGCTCTACTTTCACACCAAGAATGGTCTCTCAATGAAACTGTTGAATGTATCTGGAAAATAAGATGCTGAACTATTTCCATGGTCCATGCTCACAATGAAGGAATCATGACTGGTTATGAACTGTACTACTGTAATAATATGGAGGAATTCAGTATGGGGGGAGGGCTGGGGAGGGGTTGGGGGAATCCCAGAGCCTATGAAACTTTGTCATAAAATGAAATAAAAAATAAAATAAAATAAAATAATAAAATAAAATAAGGATTTACATTTGTTGGCTAAACACTTTCATCCATTTATTCCTTAAATATTTATCAATATCTGAATGGCTGTCAAACATTGCAATTCACACTAAGGATATTGGTAGACAAGTTCTTAAGGATCTGGCCATCATAAAAGACAGCAAATTAACAATCAAGTACTTGCAGAACGGAAAGGGCAACTTTAGGGACCCAGGTCGGTGTGGTGTAACATAGACAAGGCTTCCCAGAAAAAGTGGCACTTGTGGTAGGACACAGTGGAAAACTGGGATTATTGAAGGAAGATCTTTATAAAGAAATATTATTTCATGTGGAGGGAATACTAAGCTATGGGTAAGAAATTATGCAAATTAGACATCGAAAGAAAAATCAGAATACTAAAAGAGTGTATATTTGGAAGGAAGGAGAAGTCAGAGTGTTAAACACAAAAAGGCAATGCCATCAGAAGCTCTGAACATGGAAAATCACAGTATGGAGTTTTGAACCAGATCAGCAGCTCTCCCCAAAACACTCAGGAGCCCTTGTCGTACTTCAGAGAGCTGACTGTGGTTGTAGCAGGTAGGATCAACCACTATAAAATTACAGGCAAAATCAAATGTGACAGAAAGAGAAGTGAAAGATTTTTAATCTGTTTTGGAATGAGCAATGAACTGGTGATGGTGAGAGTGAACACAAAGTCAACCATGAATCTCACTGGTTGAAGCACCAGTTATTGTCACTCATTGAGAGCCAGGACACTGCAGAGAAAGCATGTGCAAATTACACGTGTTTATGGAACAGAGACACCCAGTAGGCAGTAAGACATATTGTTATGGAAAAGCTCAAGGAGATTTGGGGATTGAAACACATGCTTGAGCGTTACTAACACTCAGTAGTTGAGTTAGAGTCCTGCTGGGTAGAATACATATAGTGAAAATCCAAAGAACTCAGAGCAGACTTTGGAAACTTCAAATTTCTATCATTATGGGTGCAGCCTCAGCATAGTATCATACGAGGTGGAGACTGGTGAGAGCTGGGGCTGCACAGACCATGGTAGAAGTCTAATGTAAGAACCCAGAACTGGAACTCGCTGGAGGGAGTGGCACAAGTGATTATAAACAAGCAGCTGCGTGCCAACCACAATCCCAGAAGGCAATTCCCTCATATGTCATTCCTTATCAATCCGCAAGCATATACTACTGGTTTGGCTTTTTAGGAAAATCCTAATAAATTCTATAAGCACTCATTTAATGTATGCCTCAAATTGCATCTAAAATTATGCCAACAGCTAGAGTTCTGACCCCCTAGAACCATGGCAATTTTTAAGTAGTTTTGTGAACACTTAGAATGATTATGCTTTCAAAATACTGACTTTCCTTTCACGTATTACTTTAATAATATGGATGCTTTAAATATTTTAGGTTACCAAGATCAAAATATCAAAGGATGATCATCTCCAATGACACGTAATAACAGAATCCATGGTGCAAGAAGAACACCTGGAAAGCGTTATTGAGTTTAATTCACAGAGTAAACGCATGAGATGTTAGATATTGTATCTAAATACTCAGAACACAACAAGGCTGAAATTCACTGACTTTCCTTAGACCTAGATGAGAAATGAAGTCAGGGAAAAATTGCTGCTGTAACTCTGGGCAGATAAGAAACCAAAGAATGCATGGCCAAGAGCTGCTTCCTTGTGGCAGGAGCCATGGGAGCAGGAGATGGACAGACACATCGAGGTGATGATGTGGATGAACTGCTGGGAGCTGAGTGTGGGCTGCATGAGAGTGCTGTCTTACAGGCTGTGATCTTCAAGAAACCTTCATGGTGCGCTGAGTTCTGCTTCCTGGAGCCTCACCAGGTTCTCACAGTGCAAAGGCAAGAAAGGGCCCTTGGTGGTTATGGCAGAGGTTGGATCAGGGGTCATCAAAAGAATACGATGTGATCATATCTACTCCCCTATTCCTTACCATTACACCATGTAATAAAGATAAATCAGAGTTGAAAGAGTCATCAGCTCAATCTCTAGGCACTACGGAGGAGGAGTGCCTAGGGAAACACAGTCAACAGACAAGAAGACCCAAGAGGAACTTGAAATCTCTGGGACTCGCAATTAGAACCAATATTTAACGTTGCACAGCTCAATGAGTTTAACGTAAGTCCTCACACTAGAGGCCTAGCAACCTCAGTTTCTGTGTCGAGAAACATCATATCTAGCTTTCACAGAAAACATTACAAGTCTTGCTAAAACACAAGGGAAAAGCAGTCTGAAGAGACAAAACAAGCATCATAATCAGACTCGGACTTGACACAGACATTGAAGCTACTGAACAAGAAATGTAAGCGGACAGATGAAAACTCTGAAAAAAGAATAGACAGGAAATACTACAAATAACTTTTCAAACCTGTAGCAGAAATGAAGAATACCTTTACCCAACTCATCAATGGAATTAACACAGTCAAGCAAACAATCGGAGAGCTTAAGGATGGTCAATGACCATGTCAGTATTTCCCTCCCTCGAGCAATATTAATCTTGTTTTTGTGAGCACTTAAAATCATTATCCTTTCAAAAACACCAACTGTATGAAAATAACGCACGGAAAAAAAGAATGAGAAATGACCGAGCAAGCAAAGGCAGAACAAACTATCCAAGAACTCTGTAAAAATTCAAAACATAAGTGAGATATAAAAATAAAGAGCATGGAGCATAAGGAATATTTGAAGTAATAATGGTCATGAATTTTCCAACAATTAAACAGACAGCACCCAACAGCAGAACCAGGAATCTCAGCATGTACCCGAGAAAAATGAACCTCTCCCACCACACACGAAAAAGAACCAAACTCATGTGAAAGCATGTCAGAGCCAACTTCACAAAAGATAAAGGAAATTTAAAAATAGAGAAAAACAACCAAGAGAAACATCTCATTTACAGAGGACCATGGATAAGAATTACAGTTACACTGGATTTTTTAGAAAGCAGTAAGCAATAAGAAAGAGCAGTGAAATATTTAAAGCATTGAAGGAAAACATCATAACACAGAATTATGTATCCATTGAAGTTATCCTTCAAAAGTGAAAGTCAAGTGGACTTTATCAGACAGAATTGTTCCTTGTCAAGAGAATTGACCTTTAAGAAATATTAGAAATTCTTATGGGGCAAAAGGAAACTCAGATCCACCTAATTAGAAGGATGTCATGGGACAAGCAATGGGTAAAATAAAATACTCTTCTTATCTTGAACTAATCTGAGATAACTGTATAAAGAACAATTTAACATAATACAGAAATATTAATGAATTCAGCAACTGGATAATGAAATGAATTATGCATATGCACATCACATGGAACAGCAGAAAAAAATACAAAATAATAGATTTTCTTAAAGAGAAAGCACAATAGAATCTAGAAAACACTGACTTGAACCAGAAAGGGCAGGAAAAGAAGCAAATAATTCAACTGTAGAAAAGTTACAAATATTATAGATATTAGCCAAAGAATAGGAATAACCACTTTAAATGTGATTTGATAGATATAAAAAAGACATTGTTAGAGTGATTATAAAAAGAATAAGCTATATGCTTTCTACACAAAATTGTATATATTCAAAGATGTGAAAATAAGAAATTACACTACCTAATTATGGTTAATTTTCCTGGAAATGAACATTAATAAATGTGTGTATACCTAATAATAGAACTTCAAAATATGTGGGACAAATGCCACTCAGAACTCAAAGGAGCAACCAATGCAGCTATAGATTTTCACACTTCTCCCTCAATAACTAGTAGGCCAAAAATTTAAAAATTTAGCAATGATATATAGTTGGTTTAAACACCAAAATATAAGGGATCTTCATAAAGCTCATGAACAACGCATATTATAAAAAAGCATAGATCACTAAGATAAAATTTTAATTCCATTTTGCATGAACTTTTCAAAGTAGATTTTTTTTTTTTTGTAGATTTTTTTCCCAACAACAGCAGAATATACAATGTGCTTACTTTACATGAAATGCTCACCAAGACACTCTGCATTATGGAAGATAAAGCACTTCTTGGCTAAGTATAATGTCATACCAAGTATGTTCTCAGGCCAGCGGGGAAGTAAACTGGGATGCATAATAGAACGACAACTAGAAAATCCTTCATTACTGGAAATGAAGCATGACCTTTTCTAATAACATAAGACTTAGCTAAGAAAAAAACAGTCAAGAGAAAATTTTAAAAACTATTTTGAACCAAATGAATACAACAGCATAGCTTGTCAAAATGTTTCGGTCCAGCAAAAATACTGCTTAAATGGAAATTTTTAATATTAAATGAATAACTTTAAAATCAGAAAGAACTGAGTATCAGATGTTTAACTTCAGAAAACCAGGAATAAAAAAATAATTTGAGCCAAAGCAAGCAAAAGAAATGAAACAAAAATAGAAAATAAAATCCATTGATATTAAAATAAAGGAGCAGTATGAAGAGATATATGCAATTTCAGAAATTACTCAAAATATAAATATTCACCAAAATCCAAGAACTGCCAAAATTCACACAAGGTTCCATAGGTTCGTCAATCATTAACAGCATACGACACACACAGTGTGGGCCAGATTATTACATCTGAACTCTTGGTGTGGTTCCGTTTATGCATCTGTTCTTCTGCCAGTAAAAGATCAGCTAGGTTGCAGCTTTATGATAGCGTAAGTTAACTTAAAAGGGAAAACAGATCTAAATATAAAATGAAAAATTCAAGAAAAAAATCTAAATGATCTTGGATGGAATTATATATGTTTAGCAAGATTCCAGAAGTGTAAGTCCTAAAAAAAGAAAGAAAGAAAGGAAAGAAAACAAAAAACTGGCATCAGAACTACAGAACCAAAGCCTTTATTTTGTGGAGGAGAAACACGTAGACAAAAGGCAGAATGTATTTATAAAACACATATCTAGGCCTTGCACAATGGCTCACTGGCTAAATCCTCACCTTGCAAGTGCCAGGATCCCAAATGGTACTGGTTTGTGTCTGCTTCACATCCAGTTCTCTGCCTGTGGCCTGGGAAAGCAGTCGAGGATGGCCAAAAGCTTTGGATTCCTGCACCCACATGGGAGACTCAGAAGAGGCTCCTGGCTCCTAGCTTCAGATCCACTCAGCTCCAGCCGTTGAAGCTATTCAAGGAGTCAACTAATGGGTGCAGAATCTTTCTCTTTGTCCCTCCTTCATTCTGCAAATCTAATCTGTCTTTCCAATAAAAAATATGTAAATCTTAAAAAAATCTGAATAAGGGCTTAAATCCATGACATACAAATAGTCCTTAAAATTCAATAGCAAAAAACAAATAAATAAATAAAATGCAGAAAAAATATAAACCAGCATGACACCAATTAAAATACATGGGTGTCAAATAAATCTGAATAAATGTTTATTATTGTTTGAATAAATTATTATTTAAGTAGACTGTTGAATAAATGTTTACTATTCGTTTCTCTAAAGAAAGGAAAAGGAATTGCAATCAGATAGTGATAAGCTATGACCACAAGCGCATTAGAATTATTAAAGCCTGAAAAAAAACCTGAAAGTTCTGGCTGGAATGTGAACAACAGAAAAATTACTCATTGCTTGCGGTGAAAAAAAATTGTATGGTCCCACTCGTAGCTATTTTGGTATTTCTTCCTTTAGTATTTTCTTCATACTCCCTTCAAAAATAATTCATATATACTAGAAATGTATACAACAGCCTCAATGGAGGGAGGGAAGGGAAATGATGCAGACCTGAGTTCCTTGGGAGATGAATGGAGTCTGTCAGCTAAAGGGAAAGAAACTGTACAGAAACGCCACACTGCAGTTACTGTTTTACATGGAGGTATGAGTTAAACATTCTGTCACTGCTACACGTATGAACTGGAATTAAACAATGATGTTACTAGATCTCAGATGCTGGGAGGAAGATAGCTCACTGTTGAAGTAAGGCGTAAAAAAATTAGCACAAGGAGGAGGTCAAAATAATCCATATTATAATGTGTATTAAAGCTTATTTTTAGTGGAAAGGCAGAATTACAGAGAAAAGAGGAGAAACAGATAGAAAGATCTTTCATGTGCTGGTTCACTCCCCAAGTGGCCACAACAGCTGGGACTAAGCCAATTTAAAGCCAGGAGCTTCTTCCGGTCTCCCACGCAGGTGCAGGGGTCCAAGGCTTTGGGCTGTCCTTGACTGCTTTCCCAGGCCACAAGCATGGAACTGGATGTGAAGTGGAGCAGCCAGGACATCAACCAATGCCCAAGTGGAATCCTGGCATATACAAGGCAAGGATTTTAGTCAATGAGCCATCATGCCAGGCCTGGCAACAGATGTTAGATATAGAACAGATATCACTCTAACCTCATATTTGGCTCAATTCAGATATTTATGAAAATATGTAGAAGCATGTTATACATATGGATCAACATGCACACACATACTCCCTTGCTTCATGAGCTGACAGGGCTTAGGAGTAACCATGAACCATCTGAAACAATGAGTGTACCTGTTATCCAGACTGTAGGGGAAATTTCTTGCAGGAAAAATAGCATTTTAGTTAATATAAAAGTTTATCCTAGTATGTATCTTTAAAATATTTTTAATTTCAATCTTTTAGCTGTTAAAAGATTCAGTATAGTCCATAAGTACAGTTCTGAGAATATAACAATATTCCAAATGTCTCTCTCTCACCCTTCCTCTCCCTTTTTGGTTTTTTCCCTTCACTTTTGTTTTTCCCCCAAAGTTCCATTTATTTTTATTGCAAAGACAGATTTAGAGACAGAAGGAGCTACAGAAAGATCTAGTACCTGCTGGTTCACTCCACTCTTCAAGTGGCCACAATGGCAAGAGCTGAGCCAATCCAAAGCCAGGGGCCAGGAGCTTCTTCCTGGTCTCCCATGTGGGTGCAGGGTACCAAGGCTTTGGGTCATTCTCTGCTGCTTCCCAAATCACAAGCAGGGAGCTGGACTGGATATAAGCAGACAGGACACAAATGAGTGCCCATATAGGACACCGCAGCCACATGGTAGAGTGTTAGTCTGCTGTGCCAGCACTCCGGTCCCTCTCTTTCACTTTTGAGATAACACATTTTTAATTTACATTTACTGGAACTTAAGGTTCCAGTAAAGAAAAAATCCAGCAAGCAAAAAGCAAAAAGATTGTGGTTCAGTGTAAGTGCAAGCAAGGACTATAGGTGATAATCAAATCCTGGGACTGGCACAATGGCTCAATTGGCTAATCTCTGCCTGGAGTACCGGCATCCCAAATGGAGGCCAGTTCATGTCCCGGCTGCTCCACTTCCCTTCCAGATCCCTGCTTGTGGCCTGGGAAAGTAGTATAGGATGGCCAAAGCCTTGGGACTCTGTTTCCATGGGGGAGAATGGGAAAATACTCTTGGCTCTTGGCCTTCGGTCAGCTCAGCTCCAGACATTGCTGCCATTTAGGGAGTAAGCCAGTGGAAAGATCTTTCTGTTTCTCCTCCTCTCTATAAAATCTGCCTTTCCAATAAAAATAAATCCTTTAAATCCAGATCTTAGTTTCTAATAGCAATTTCTCATGATGATCAGAGCTCCCTGGAGAAACGGATGATTCTAGCATTAGAGTATACATTTTAAAGGAAGAATGTGGTAGAGTTGGAAAGTATGGAAGTACTCAAGTCCCTTCTGCCCATAATGGTGAGATATAGAAAAAGCATCCAGGACAACTGGTTTACAATTTGAATGATAATGCTGTATAACTGGGTAGCAATGGAGTCTACAATATATAATAAATCCCTATGAGCTAAGGTAATAGAAACAAAATTCAGCAATAAAGGACAGAATAAACAACTTTCTCATTCTTAAGAATTCAAAATACTTTATGAAAAATATGCAGCCTTCAAGTAGCTAGAGGGTGAGTACCTTCTCCTTGGATATAGGCTGTGCATAGTGACTTTCTTCCCCCCAGATATGTACGGAAATGGAGAAGGTAAACTTCACAATGGGGAAACTCAATAGACACTATCTCAGCCAGTGGTCAACGCCAAAACCAGCAGTCACAAATGATAAATCGTGTGTGTATATATCCTATATATATTTATCCTATATAGGATGTGATGGTATCTTACCTTTGTAGTCTTAACACATAATCCTATCTGATCATGATTAAAATAGCAAGCAAATCCCAACAGAAGAACATTTCATAGAATGCCAGACCCACTAGTTTTCAAAGCTGGCAAGATTATCAAAGCAAGCTAAATATGAGATCCTGTTTTAAGTAAGAGGAGTCAGCCTGAAGAACATGACTATTGAAAGCTGGGCTATCTGGAACAGGATCTTAATAGAAAATGGCCATTACATAAAACAGTGCGGTAAGCTGGACCAAGCATTGACTTTAATTGATACTAATGTGACAACATTGATTCATTAATTACATATGCCATCCTACTATGTTAATAAGCCCTTTATCATGAGATTTTTTTCATAAAGTATTAGCTTGAAAGCTCTTTAATGTTGACTTATTACCTAGCAAAACATTTTATACTATATTGACCATAGTCATCACAATAATTTTATGCAATGGCTGGGTCTTACTCTGCTTTGCAAGAGAGTAGGATAGGAAAACTGAAATGTCAGTATCTTTGACAGCACATTTGCCATGTTGCCTTTGGCTTAAGAATCTATACCTGTCCAGATACCAAGTCACAAACTGAATAATCTAATAATGTAAATGGCCCTTTACTGACATGAAACCAAATATTTACATACTTCATCAGGAAAGTTAGAATTACATTAAAAATATTTTGTCACTTAGAATTGTGTTGGGAATATTTTTACAGCCTGTTTTTATCCTGAGGGAATGAGTGCACATCAGTGTTCATAGCTGGAAAGGATATGCTTTTAATTTACTTTTTTAAAAGATCCACTTAGTGTCACTTCTACAAAGAATTAACAATGACATTTTATGTGGGACTAGGAGAAAAGCAACAAGAAAAACATCTCTGTTTACTCAGGTTTTCACAGAATGACAGATAAAACATTTTTAGAAGAACATTAGTTATTTGTAGAGGATATAGATTCAAAATTAGCAACCTAAAGAAAATCAACTCCACTTGTATGCAAATTTCACTGCAAAATGAAAATTAAATATTTTAATACAAGCATGAGTTACAGAAAGAGGAAGATAACACATCACTGATTTGCTCCCCTTTCCCTTCCCCCACGCCTCCAGTATGAGCTGGCATAAGCCATACAGTTCATTTTGATATTTCATTTACCAGAGTCAACGATTTCCAGCTAATTTGCATTCATTTTTTAGTCACTTACCCTGAATTGGGTTTATTTAAAAATTGCCTTTCTTTTTTCTCTCTTAATCGGAATTTTTACACATCTTTAGTTGAAAATAATTACTCCATAAGCTTTCTTGAACCACCTGTAGGCCAAAGACGACTTCCTCATCTGAACTTGCATATAATAGTGTATTTCTCACTCGTTTGGCTGAGGAACACTTCTTGTATTGTTGATGACATTATTATTCAATTGTTGCTGTGTTTGTGGCTCATTCACCAATAGGCTCTATGTTCCCAGAGGGAAATGTCGTCCAACAACCTTTGGGACGCATCCATCAGGTTTCAGGACCCAATAAGCTTAAAGTTGACTAAGTTGTCTCAGATCAATGTGCAAATATCAAAGGAAAGTTCTTTCAATTCCACAAACACACACAATTTGTCCTTGGAACAGCAAGCCTTATAAGAACTGAAAACTGGGCCTGGCACGATGGTGCAGTGGTTAAGGTCCTCACCTTGCATGCCCAGGATCCCATATGGGCGCTGGTTCTAATCCCGGCAGCCCTGCTTCCCTTCCAGCTCCCTGCCTGTGGCCTGGGAAGGCAGTCGAGGATGGCCCAAAGCTTTGGGACCCTGCATCCGCGCAGAAGACCCAGAAGAGGCTCCTGGCTTCGGCCGTTGCACTCACTTGGGGAGTGAATCATCGGATGGAAGATCTTCCTCTCTGTCTCTCCTCTCTGTATATCCGCCTTTCCAATAAAACAATAATAAAATAAATCTTTAAAAAAAAAAAGAACTGAAAACTTTCATTTTCTACCTTCTGTGACTAAGTCAAAAGTGAAGAAATCATGTTTTCAGAATTTACAGGAAATTAGGGAAAACAAATGAAAGCTGCTCTATTTTGATTACCCACAACATATTAAACATCATTGGGACTTCACATATATTTACCCTGCTTATTCCCCAAAACGGCCATGCAAATTAAATCTTATTACACCTTGCTTGAGGGAACAAACTTAGAATAGAAAATTAATTTGCCCAGGATCATACCCCAATAAAGGTGCACTAAAGTTTATGTATTCTTTTATCTTTTTTTTCTACCAGCTGGTGTATGTCTGCCATATTTGGAAAATGAAGGAATGAACAAACAGCTTAGCCAAGATTAAATTTGCTCTTTTTCGCTTTCCAATCTATAATGCCAAATCACTTTGAGAGCATCATTACCCAAACAATTACACAAGTGTTTATTTACTTTTTTAGCTTACAGAGAATCACTTAGGATTACTTATGTGGAAGGATGGGCATTTCAAGATGTCAGGAACATAATTCTGTTACAGATGCGAGCAACCGCACATAAGGCATCCTGGCAAATGCTGGGATTCTGGAGTTCGAAGGGAATCTGCCTACAAACTCTATGTAACTCCTTCCAAGTTCTCAGAAAACTTTCAGACATTTCCTTTTATTCATTGATAAAATTGAAATAATGAATAGCATATTCCTTGGAAGAGCTTCTTTGGGGAGGTAGGCAAAGACTGCCTAGGAATCAAATTTGAAAAACAGCATCCTCTACCAAAGTTATTTCTTGCTTTAAATATAGTACTCTGAGATTTTCTTTTGAAGACAAAGCCATTAATAAAGCTATACAATAAAACAAAATTAAGAACTGTTGAAATTTAGAAATTACATGTGATTTAGAATATTAGCTAAAGCATAGATTCATCACATACTGACTGATTAACAGATATTCACAGAAAAAAAAACTCACAACTAAAAATGACCGCAATATTAAAACCAAATTCAGCTTTTTAATATGTAAGATATTTTTGTAAGTGTAAACTAGTTGAGATTTTTACTGAAATGATTATAAAGAAAAAGATTTCTTTTTTTTTATTGTGGCCTAATGAACCAGTGGGAGGCATTCCAACACCTGTATCGCTATCCCTGCAAAGAATATCTACAGTTTCCTTATGCAGCCAGTTACCAAAGGCAAACCCATAAATTCCCTCTTCTCCTGATGCATAAATACGTACCATTCTCACTGAGCACTTGCTATTGAGCTACAAGTCTTTGTTAATTTTTATATCCAAAAATATGAAATAGATTTTCTTATCTGCTCTAATCTAAAACACTTGTTGGTACTCTAACTGCAAGATGCTGTAGACTTAAACTAGACTGAAATTTGAATATGGGGGGGCAGGAATCAGAATTTGAAAATGTTCTGACAGTGGAGCCCCACAGAGCCTGATAATAAGTAGGATGCAGAGTTGACAGAAGAGCAGCTCATGGACAGCACTGGATGATGGGTGGGAGAAATGCTGAAGAGCTGGTGCCACGTCCTGATACGGAGAAGCTATTAAAACAGCAAAGTCTGTTAAACACGAACTGGAAGCCAAGCACCATACTTTTCACTACAGATATAAGAATATCTAGGATTCTCCTTAATAAATAGAAGATTAGCACAACCCAAACTATTCAATATAATGTGATAAGTTTCTGATTCAAAAGATACTTTGTATAAGAGAATGCTTGTTTATCCAGCAAAGACACTCATGTTTATAGTGTGTATTTGTAGCATGTGAGATCTTTAATTATGTTATTTCATGTAATCATCACAGTATTGCTATGAGACAAGCAAAAAGGTATAAATGGCCACTTAAAGTTGGACAGCTACTGACCTAACTCATTGATAAATTGACTCCGGTTTCCTAAGCCACTCTTTGCCAAACACAATTCAGAGGAAGCTTTATAAGAGAAATCTTAAGCTGAAATGAGAGGCATGACATACACTGTGGCTGAGTGATGGTGGACCTGGAGTCCAATGTCCTATAAAACAGTTGAGGGAGAGAAGCTGGTGATATGATTCCACACTTAGAAGCTTGGGTCTTATACTGCAAATGATGGTGAGTAAAAAGTACAGAAAGTGTACCGGGGTCTCAGGCAGTGGCTTTGCCTGCTACACCACAATGCTGGGACACAAGGGCCAACCATTTTGTCTATTACTTTATCATTTATGGAAATGACAAAGGGAAAAAGGAGAAGCATTATTTTTTCTAGTTTTTAAGAAATTTACATACTATTTTCCATAATGGCTATACTAATTTTGATTTCTATCAACATTATATAAATTGTGAATATTAACGCAACTCTGTCCTGTTCTTTGTAGTGTACGTGTGTAAATGCATGTGTGTGGCACTGACTTTAGAATCTTATTTGTATTAGTAACTTCTGTGTCTAACATAAGATCCAGTGACAGGAGCAATGCCTAATAGCAGGTGAGTGAAAGAATACAGAAAAGAAGGAACAGCTGAGACTAAGAGCTCAAGATCTTCTCATTTCAAGTCCTATATTGTCATTTCCATGTCGAATTCTCATTAGCTTCAGTAAAATGTTTAAAGGCCTCTGTATGAGTAATGACCAGTAGGGCCATTTATGTGAAAAAAAAAAAATCAAAATGTTACTACCTTTTGAAAGGATGCCGATTTGTGGTTATTTTGGCATTATGAAAAAGCAGCCAAGATAATCCCACAAGGCAATATTCTCCATATCAAGATGAGTGTTAGTTATTCAATGTATCACACAGACTAATTTTCCTCATTCCACTACATCTTTTATTTAAAAGCCATAAACGAAGATGAATTAAGTTTCTTTAGCTTTCAGCACAAAGTAGAGACTCCATGAAAGATTTCAGACCTAAGGCACCAACTTCAGATGTGTATACACAACACACACCCACACACACAACTTAGATTGTTATTACAGTTTGAAAATAATCGGAAGGAGGGCCCAGCGCGATAGCATAGTGGTTGAAGTCCTCGCCTTGAGCGTGCTGGGATCTCATAGGAACACCGCTTCTAATCCCGGGAGCTCCACTTCCCATCTGGCTCCCTGCCTGTGGCCTGGGGATGAGGCTGAGGACGGCCCAAAGCTTTGGGACCCTGTACCCGTGTGGGAGACCCGGAAGAAGCTCCTGGCTCTTAGCTTCCGATTTGGCTCAGCTCCAGCCATTGCAATCACCTGGGGAGTGAACCATTGGATAGAAGATCTTCCTCTCTGTATCTCTCTCTCTCTCTCTGCCTTTCCAGTAAAAATAAATGAATTTTTAAGAACAATAATAAAATAAAAAGAGAATAGGAAGGGAAAGTTGGATGACAAGGGAAAAGATTAGACAAGTACTACAGCAGTTCTGGGTTCTTAGGTCGCAGAAAGAATCTACGGTCACTACCATGATAAAAAATCAGCACCAGTGACAAGGAGGCAAGACATTGCGACTGACAATGCTCACATGGTAGGCAATTAGTTCAGGATCACAAGTTTGGATGCTTCCTGCCCATCTGTCAGTCAAATGGCTCCTTTCCAGTGAATACCACCCCTCAACCTGGGTCCTGCAGGGGTGGTGTCCCATAGCCACACCCCTCTCAAGTTCCTTGGGAGCCCATGCTGAAGAGGGGATCTCTCTCTCTCTCCTTTCCCTAGAGACGGAGGGGACACAATGGACAGAAGACAGAAACATCTCTCTCACTCTTTCCCTGCCTGGCACACCCTGTCCCTGAACATGGCCCAAAGCATATGTCAAACCTCACCTGACCACTTGGCAATCTACACTGGTACCTGTGCTTAAACCAGGTAAAAGACAAGCATCTGGGAAGCAAATATTAGGCATTAGCCTAAACCACAACACATCTACCAAACCAGAAAGAGAATTAGGATAAAAAATGAAAATAAATAACACTTTTCCAGAACTTCAGAAAAGAAATAAACTTTTGAAAGAAAAATCGGGAAGGACTCAAGGGGGCATAATAGGGTAAGGACAAATTTAAACAGCCAGAGAAATATTAGACAGTGTGAAGCAGAGAGGGCACATTCCAGGAAATAGGAGAAAACAAAACAACAGCAGAAAGGTACCTGGAAAATGACAGACATGGAAAGCAGCAGACACAACGGGTGGTGTTTCAGTGACCAGTACCTCAGCAGCACTCAGCCAAAGACAATCTGAATTACAACAGCAACAGCCAGAACTGCACCAGCAACAAGGTGGGAAGAGATGTTCACTGGGAACTCAGAAGGAGAACCCAGACAAAGAACTGCTCATCCTGCTGGTTTGTTTCATTTGACCAGGAGCAGAGACACAGAGGCAGATCCCAGATGGACAGTGCAGAAACAGGGTGGATTTCACAGCCCAGTCTGTAGACCAGAGCAAAATCAGGCTCCATTTTAATTTGAGGAGGCAAACGCTCGGGAAAGGACTTTGCATGCACTGAGCTGGGAATGAAACATTTTGGCTCAGTGAACTGCAACAACAAGGCATCCTACAGGTTCCATCCAAGATAGATCCTGGTAGCTCTCAGACCTGATGGCCAGTACATCAAGAACTCTAGTAGTGGCACATCAGGTGCCACTTTGTACAGTGTGGCAAAGGCTTTAAGACTGCAAGGGAAAACGGTAAGCTGTGCATGCACTAAGCTTGGCGAGAATTCACTGAGCTCATTGCACTGCACTGGTCCCTCAGGAAAATAAGACTAACTATGGCGGTGGGTCTCAGGACGGGGCATCTCATGCCTGGATCCCGGACGGCCGCCATGGGCACATGGTGAGCCGTTCCCGGGCCTGCTGGGTTCCGGGGGCTGCTTCCTTCAGGGTGAGTAGACTGAGGGGGGAGGCCTCTGGGACTGGGCAGGTCCGGGACCCACCCGCCGCCCTCATTGGGCGGTGAATGGGATTTGGGAGGGGCGCGACCTTGGGCCTGGGAATTTAAACCTCCAGCAGCCTCCCGGCAGCTGGTGGGTCTCAAGACGGGGTGTCTCATGCCTGGATCCCAGACGGCCGCCATGGGCACATGGTGAGCCGTTCCCGGGCCGCCAGTGCGCCATTGGTGCCAGGCTCCGCTTGCTGGCCGCCTGGCTGGGGAGCTCTGGGGATTTGGTTCTTTGAGTCGCTGCTTAATTAGCTCCAGGTTGAACCCACTGTGATTCTCGGACCTGAAACAGGCAGTAACTCATCCTTTGTAAAACTTGTAATCACTAATAATGCTGAGCACCAAATACCAGTCCATGTAGAAGCCTGGGCTTGGGGCTTGTCCTTCAAAAGTAGCTCCAACAGCTGGCTAATGTGTCAACTGGTAAGGGAACAGAGTAGATCTGGTACGAATGAGCAAACCTTAGCCCACAAGTAAAACTAGAAACCAGGAGGGAGCAAAGGTCATTCCAAGCTAGGCTCTTGTACCTACTGGTCTGCGGGAGCCAGGGACGCGAAGCCACAGTGTCTAAGGCAGAGGTCGGGACAGGTGAGGAGTTGTGCCAAGCTGTGTCAGAGCAACCACTGGCATGCGAGTGATCTATGGCTGGGAACAGACCCGGTTGGGGAGCAAAGGGGACAACCCTAGCTGGGCTGAGGTTCCCACCAAGAGGCGTGTGGCCTGGAAGGGGGGCTGCGTTCTGATCTGGATACAGTTGTAGTCTCCCTTGGCACAAATGTGGACTGGGATTGGATGCACTGAACTGGGCCAGACCCCGACTCCCCCTGGTGTTCTGGAGGACCAGGACAGATGTGCGATGGACTAGGCAAGGTCTCAAACCCCTACTGAGCCATGTGTGAGCCATACGTGGGTATGGACAAACCATGGCTGGGCTGGAACATCCAACAGCAAGAACCAGATTGGGTGGAAGGCCAGTCAGGAAAAGCCACAGTTCCTGCTATGACAGGAGGTGGACTGAGTAGGGTTGGCTCATGGACCCACTGGTAAGCGTGAAACCTGGCATTGGGAGAGGTTCTGATGGAGGAGCCTGGGCAACTCCTCTGGCAGGACACAGACCCGGCAGGTAAGCGCAAGAAACATGATAGGAAACAGCCCAGAAAAGGCCATGGAAAGCTACCCACTGGCATACAATTGGCAGACGTGGGGGCAAGACCAGGCTGAATCTGTCCACGTCATCCACTGGCAATTCCAGGCACCAGTGTGGGTCGACCCAGGTTCGGTCGCAACAAAGACTAGTGTACAATATGGAATGCTGAGGTGAGGTTGCCTGTACCAGAAGGGACCGCAGCATCCAACCGGCCTAAGAACAAGAAAGGAAGTGGGCAGAGCCAGCAGGGGAATAAGGGAGGGTTCCTTTGCAGTACAGCTTTTTCCGCAGGAGAGCGTGAGCTGGGATGGGGGCAGACCAGACTAGGCAGAGCTACCATACCTGTGCACCTCATGTGGACTAGATCAGGGAAAAGCCGGGCTGGGCGGATTATTCCTACTGGTGCAAACAAAATTAAAGTGGGCGAGGTTTGTTTGGGCTTAGACGCAGCATCAACTGGAATCTGGGAGTGGGAGAGGCTTGGGAGGGAAATAGTGGGCTCATCCCTCTTGGGTTACCACTTCCACGGGAGGACATAAAACTAAGACAGCAGCTGGGGTGGAATGGGGTGTGGGGCAGACTGGATTACTGCTACACTTACTGGCAAACCAGGGTAGGGGGCGGGCCTGGTGGGGGTTATTGTGGGTCGCTCCAACTAGGCTGCAGCTCCCAATGGTTTATGTGAGGGCCAAGTATGTGCGGGGCAGAACCAGGCTGGACTGCAACACCCATTGGTTCCAGTGGAAGTCGGGAGTGAAAACAGAACCAACCCAGCATTTACAACCACCAGCTGATTGGAGCGATGGACGGTGCCAGGCCCTGTACTTGTTAGCACATACAAGAAGTTTCTTTGGAGATCTTCCTAATGTAAATGCTGGACTCAGAACCCTAACGAAGAAAAGAGAGAAGACAGAACAGGTCAACCAACCATCTCAGCTATGATGGACTATGTCAATCAGTGGATTTTTCAAAGACCTCATAGTGCTTGGAGTGGCAAGATTGACAGCGGTTCATAACTGTGGCAATATCAAAACCACTTGAGCAAGAACCTCAGAGCATGCCCTACATCCGGGACCTGGGGAGGGTGGGAAATTGGGTGGGCCTTCTCCCTTAATACCCCCCTTTAAACATGAAGGTAACAATATGGAAAACAAACTAGTATTATCCACTTTTCTGTAGCCCTTGAATCTTCTTACTCTAACTAAGTATATAAAGAATGTCAAAATAAATTTTATTAATAATAAAAAAAAAGACTAACTATGGCATTGTATTGGTCAAAATAGGTCCATGTGGCCCTCAGACATAACAGCCAACAGCTTCAGCAAGACCACCACAAACAACCTAGCTATATAGAACACCTGGTGTCTCCCTAATCTTGGAACCTATCCAACCAGAAGTGGGAGAAAGGTGGTATAGAAAATGGTGCAGCCTCGCATGGTTTCACAGGAGGTGAAAAATGGTGACCCAGGAGATGGGGCTACACAGACCATGTTGGAAATCTAACATAAATCTAAACCTAGAATTAGCTGGAGGGAGTGGCACAAGTGATTGCAAACAAATAGACACGTGCCAACCACAATAAGTAAAATCGAATCATACCTGTGGGTGACACAGCTTAGAATCCTGACCCAATGAGAAGAATCTGATAACCAGAAGTGCAATGACCAAGAGCAAAAGAAGAGACAAAGGCACAATGAATACTGTTGAAGACTCCGCTGCAAAGGAGCAAAAGCCTTTGCCAACCTCAGAGTTAACTGAGGAATACATCGAGAAAATGGGGAATACAGAATTTGAAACACTTCTTATAAAATTTATTAACAATGAGATACAGAAGTCAAAGAATTTAAGGATTATGTCACATGAAAATAAATAACATGAAACTTGATATATCAAAAGTGAAGAATACAGTGGAGCAAATTAAAAGTACAGTAGAGAGTCTCCAAAATACAATAAAGGAAACAGAAGAAAAAAAATCTCAAAATTAGAAAATACTTCCTGTCACCAGGGGGAAACAAACAAAAAGCTGGAAGCAGAGCTGGCACAAGCTGAAAAAAGTATTCAAGAATTGAAAGACACTATTAAGAGGCCAAATATAAGAGTTATGGGAGTCCCAGAAAGTGTAGAAAGAAAAGCTAGGTTTACAAATGTATTTAATGAAATAATAAGAGAAAATTTCCCTAATCTGGAGAAAGAATTGGGAAACAAGATCCAGGAGGCTGCACAGAACTCCCAACAGGCCTGATCAAAAGCGATCTTCACAAGACACATGATAATAAAGCTCTCTTCAATTGGATATAAGGATAAGATCCTTAAATGTGCACATGAAAAACATCAATTGATGTACAAAAGAATGTCAATTAAATTCTCAGGAGACCTCTCACAGGAAACTCCACAGGCCAAAAAAAAATAGAGCAATATATTCCAAATTCTAAAAGAAAAAAAATTGTCAGTCCAGGACAACATACAAAGCAAAACTTTCCTTTGTCTTTGAGAATGAAATAAAATTCTTTCACAGTAAAGAAAAGCTAAAAGAATGTGCCTCTTCCAAATCTACCCTACAATAACACTTACAGATGTTGACAGAGTAGAGGAATAGCATCCACCAAGATCAAGGGCAAATGTGAAGAACATCCCAGTGAAATGACAACAGAAGACCAAATCAATGGACAACCCATTGCTAAAACGACAGGAACAAATTGCCACACATTTGTACTAACCCAGAATTAAATTGCTTAAATTAAATTAAATTAAATTGCTTAAATTCATCAATCAAGCATCACAGATCAGTAGACTGGATTGAAAAAATGAAACCCATCTATTTGTTGCCTACAGGAGACACATTTCACCAACAAAGATCAGTGGAAACTGTACCTTATGGATTTTTATTTCTTTGTTAGTTTCATCTCTTTAAAACACATTCTTCTGGTTAAATTATTCAATGACTCATAGGTCATACAGTAGCATCATTTGCTACAAGAAGGTTCTCGATTTTCTTTTTCATTTCTTCAGCGACACATTAGTCATTCAGTAGCATGTTATTTAACTTCACGGTGTTGTTAAGTTCTTTTTTTTTCTTCTTGTTGATTTTGTTTTGTGGCTTTTCATTTAAAGGGATGTATAGTAACTGTGTAATGGAGACTATCATATCCAGATATGAGAATACAATGCAGCATGCATTTCTGCTTCCAGACTAAAGATGGATTCCCAATGAAACTGTTTATTATATCTTGACAATAGGATGCTGTATCTCTGCCACTGTCCATGCCCACAATGTTGAATATATGACTGTTTATGAAGAACTATACTAAAGTAATAATATAAGGGTACTCAGTGGGAGGAGAGGGGTTTGGGGAGGGAATAAGAAAAATTCCATGGCTTATGGAACTGTATCATAAAATGATAATAATAAAAACAATGAAATGAATTAATATTTTTTAAAAAGAAATTCAGTATGCTATTACATTTAACTGTTCACTAAGCCTGGGGAAAAGGCACAATCATTAGACCCATTTAACAGATGAAAACGTTAAGGAAATTGGTCAGATTGATAAAGGACAAAGAATGAGGATTTGAACCCATGCCATAAACTTCATCATAATACAACATACTTTGAGGATTAGCTGGAGTAGAGGAAAAGACTCAGTTGCAAGAACAATACCAGAAAAGTATGCTGAGCTGACAACTCCCAGATCTGTGATGGAGGAGCCAGGTTCAGGGTGCTTGTCACCTGACTATGCACAGGCTCCCGGATCAGAGGACCTGACTTCCTAGCCTGTGACGGTCCAGCCCCAGACCGCCATTTCTTGGGCTCAAGAAATTGAACCTAAAATGAGTTTGTTTCTGGGACAGCTGATAAGCCCAGCTATGTAAAGATAAGAATTTTCACAGTTTTCTGCTTCTGGCAAAAAAAAAATAACACAGTTGTGAAGTGTGAAACTGCTTTACATTAAAAAAAAAAGTACTACGGAAATAGAAAAACTTGGTTTTCTTATATTATTAAAAAAAGAAAAAATTCAGTATAACCAAAACTTTCACTCATGGATTCCACCCACATACACCGGAGGTAATAAGGTCACTATTAGGGCAACAGATTTTTTTCTTCATTTAAATGAATGCTCCCTAATACACTTTGCTTTTCAAGCTGGTGGGTGTATATAGTTGCAGAGGGCATATACCTGAGAGTAAACACATACACAGAGTTGTTTGAGTCTTACTGATCTGTAATAAGTTATCTGATTTCCATTCACTCATTTTCCCTGAACATTTCTGAGAAAGGAGTGAGGAATTCTGAAAGAAAAGTCAGCCTTGTGTCAATAATCTCTAATTCCCAGATGCCAGCCCCTCATCTTTCCCACTTCTCTGGGGTTAGGGGATGTGATGAGAAATAAGCCAGGTTGTGAAGTCCATTGTGGGGGCTGGGAGAGTCTAAGTGAGTAGGGGTCTTCTCAAAGGACAGCCTCAGGACACATAATCACAGACATCCATTACTGAATGTTTGTGACTTCAGACAAATTCGTCCCCCTTTTTGTTTCAGATGAACAGGTACTGAAGACCCATTGTGTTACCAGCAGTGACAAATGTGCTAACTAATCTGATTGAGGGAATCATTACACAACATATGTTTGTCTAAATATCACATTGCACATCACGGATACATTCAATCTTTATTCTTGTAATCATTTTAAAAGAAAAAGTTTAAATTTCAAAATGTTTTTCATAAAGTCATTTATATTCAACCATTGTGAAAGAGCTTTCTCAGGAGTTTTACATTTTTAGGCTTAATTCTGGGCTCTTTAGCTCAAAGGAGTAGCAATGTAAGCAGTCCCAGTTTCAAGCTTATCCCCATGTCCCAGCCTATGGTTTGAAAACAACTAAAGAAAAAACATCTCTTCAAGACATCATTGTTATCACTAACCACAAATCATGCTGTTGTCCTGGATTTTTTCTTTCATGTCAGATACAGTCCAAAAAGAATATCTGTCCTATAGCAGGAGGACTGCCATATCGCATGCTGTCTCTTACACCTTTCATTATTATTCCACCCCCAATGAAGATGTCTGCAGGAGATTCACATGATGGTCTGTTAGTGAGAGTCAAACACATGCAGCAGCTGTTTATTTGCAAACAAAAACTGTGATGAGCACACGATACAGAAAGATGGTTAATTTCTTATGCTTATTTCTTTCCATTTACATTAGGTTATTTACTTTTCTTTCCCCTTTACAATTCATCATGTGTGATAGTCTTATTGTTTTTCTCCATTATCCATTGCAATAGAAATAGCTGAAATGCTTCAGATAGCCAAGGAATCACACAATAGATAGCTCAAGTCTTTGGTAGTAATAGCATTAATAATAATAACAGCCGAATAAGTGCCAAGTCCTTAGTACGTACCAGGCACATCTCTGCAGATCTTATATACATCATGTATTATTCATAATACACCATGACATACGTGGGCAACATTATCTACACTCTTTGTCAGGTTACCTGGTAGCATTGTGATTATTTAAATCCAGACCTTCCTGACCACACAGAGCAGAAAGGAAGAAGGTAAAGTGAGATGAAATACAGAGAACAATGAACAGAGAGAAGGGTGTTGAATAATGAAGTAGAACATCTTCAATCATTACTAATGCATTAAACAAATGTTTAATGAGTACCTAGGACAGGCTGGGTCTAGCGTCTACTCCTAGGACAACTTCCTTGTCTTCCTGAGGCATGTTTTCTCAGAAAAACAGAATCTCTATAACAACTGTGGTCCTCCACTCACAAAGGCAATGATCAATGTGTGCCCAACTGTTGGAAACAGAGGGTGGAACCCTACCAAAGAAACTGAAGGTTTCCCAAGTCAGATGCCTGGTGAGCAAAAACATAAACAATATATGAGCAGTCTCAAGCTGATTAAGGATGCAAAGGTACAGCAGGCAGGAGGCAAAGTAGGACAGCGTGGGATTGACTTAGCAGAGGAAAGGGATGGATGCTCAGAGAACTGAGAGCTCTGGGGGCTGCAAAGGAGGAAGCACGGGGAGTGCTGTCTCAGAACAGGTGGGCACATGGCTTTGTTATTTCTGGCTTTTTTTCATTTTAATTGGTTCATTAAAATTGTAATATCTGGGGGTGCCATGTGAAATTTTAACACATGTATACCTTGGTAAACAGAAGAGACCTTTGGGTAAAAGTTGATTAATAGGCACTCTGCTATAGGAAAGAGGAAGAAATTCTTGTGTCCTGTTGCACAGCAGGGTGAGTATAGATAATGAAATACCAACCAAGAAAGGATCTTCATTGTTTTCACCATAAGAAGCTGCTCAGTGTCTGGGGAGGGAGCTTTCATAGCATGTTAGGATATGTGTTAGCAGAGGGTACAAGAAGGGAGCTGTCACTGGGAGGATCCTGGTGAGAAGATATGATTCAGAGGGTTGACAGCTCACGTGACTGTTGTCTAAAACATGGCATGCAAGGTTACCATAGGCCATTAAGTCATGGGAATTACTTCTTCAGCTGTTTTTATTATGACTATAGATTATGATCATCTTAGCATTATGATTATTGTGTTTATATTGATGGAGAGAAGGGTGATAGATGAGCAATCATGGTCTTTTATCAGAGCCGTGGGGTCCAAGAAGATAGACTGAAAGAAGCAGGAGAGGGTGGAGAGGGTGATGTGTCATCTCGGACCTCGAGGCGGCGGCTGAAACACGAGGCAAGAAGCGCAAAGGCAGATGGGCTATTCCGTTTTATGCTAGCATGCCCTGGTGCTGCTTGTCAGATAAAAGGCTGAAGGATGAGATGAGAAAACAACGATAGCTTCATTACTCTCACCTCAGAAAATAAACACGTGATTCATGATATGTCAATCACTGAAACATAATTATAAATTCTGGCATATAGGTACAGTTAAATATCATCAGCATTCATGGCACCATTGCTCCTTAGATCGATATACATTTTCTGTTGTGTAGAAAGTGTGTGTAATTGCAGTCAAGTCCTTCTTGATCCGGATGTTTCAAAGTAAACCAGATTACAACTTGTCATCTAACTATCAGATATACACCTTGACTTAATTTCTCCCTATAAATACACAAGAGAAAGAACTCTTTGTATCTGAAATTTGCCCACATTTTTTTTGTCAAAAATATGCTTCTACCACAGTATTTGTCCCATACTAGCAAAATTAACTTAATAAGTTCTGAGTTTTAGTACTCTATGGAACACAATTTCTGGTAGAATAAAGGAGTCAAAAATATTATTTATACCTGGATTTTGTTCAGTCATCATTACATTAACAAAAAAAAAAGGCTGTGGTGAGATGTGCCCAGGAGATAGATTATTTGTGTGGAGAACCCCACATTCTACTTATAATTAGCAATCTGAGTTGCAAAAATGCATCTAATCATGGATCTTAGGGAATGGCTTGGCCGAATGTTCAGCGACCTGGAAGACTCAAGATGAGAAGACTTGAAACAAGGAGGTCTTAGGAAAGAGCAAGTGGGTGCTCTTAGAGAAGAGGGCACAAAGCACAGACACCTGTAACTCTGTATCAACATCCCCACACCACCAGAAACCATCCAGTGCATATGAAGTACTAACCACAAAGTAAAAAGGATTACTTGCTGGTTGGCTTCTGCCCTGTGCTTTGCAATGATCGCATCAATGGAGCATCTAAATTACAAAACTAGAGACATCCGTGGGCCAAAAATCGATGCCTTCTCACTAGGAAGTGATCGAAGTAACACACTGCTAAATATCTGGCCAATAAGAAATAGCAGTCTTGAACTGAGTCTATGCTATTGTCTCGTAACAATTGAGATCGTGGGGCATCAGCTTCCCAAGTGCCTTAGCAGGGAGCTAGTTTGGAAATAGAGCAGCAGGGTCTCAAACCAGCACCCATATGGGATGCCAGAATCACAGGTAGAGGCTTAATCTGACATGCCCACAATGCTAGACCCAAAGCCAAACTTAAACCACAGCTTCAGCCCCTCTACCATCCTGGTTTTCTCGCTCCCTGCTGGGTTCCTCCTGAGATCATCCAACATATATATCATTTTCACAAACACCTCCTTTTAGCTTTGCTTTTAGGGAACCTCATCTAAGATAAAGCTCAAGCCTAGTTTTCTAAAAGATATCAGTACTTTGGTGCTGGGCTAAAGCTACGGGTGATTGAACATGAAGCCTCAGATTTCTAGGCAAGCGAGGCTCCCTATATGTTCAGATTGCAGTGGAGGATGGTACTGGGTATGAGGCCATGTCTAAAAATGAATGGGTTCTGATGCAGTAGACAGTGGCACTAGCTATGAGAAGCAACAAACGCAAACATTGGGGGCTGTACTGCAAGGTCAACGTTGTTAGTTTTTCTCTAGCCAAATCAGAAATCAACTCTGCAGATTGGAAAATATGCAGTTGAGGAAAAATCCTCTGTACTTAGAGGAACTGCCCTCATGAGATCAAGTCTATGTTTGGATCAGAGCAATCATGAGGGACTTATATGTTTTTTAATGAGAACCATCACACTCACCACTACATTCAGCCAATGCAATCAATGAATTGCCTCCCTGGGCTATTAGCCCCATGTTATAGGTTTCCAGTTATGACACCAAAATAAACATTTGCTTAGTGGAAGAATGAATCATAATATCCTCAATGGCAGCTTGTGTGTAGTTGAAGTGCCTGGAGCCTGCTTATCACTGTGTATAATGTTCGTTCATAAAGCATTCTGAGCTCGATAACGAGGCTCTGTGCACACAGGATACAGTTATCTCCTTCTAAAGGATGTGGGGATGATTAATCAGCTAATTCCACAAATGCTCCAGGGAGAAAGATCACTTTATAAGAACTAATTATGAATATCACACTGTGTATATGCCATACATTCATACCTCTGAAGTTGAATGGAATGTTTTTATTTATTGTTATAACAAGCATTTATTAGATTTGATATATCATTTCTTTTTTACATCACTTAACATTATATTGCAGTCCAAAATAGTTTCTGCGTATTACAGAAATAAGTCTGATTTTGCAGCCAGGGAATCAGCACTAACTGCTTCTCATTTGGGGTTTGTTCAACATTGCAGACAAAGCCTATTATCATTTAAAACACATTAAAAGTGGCAGAGTTCATATTCTTACTTTACTGTATATAAGATAGGAGACTGGGAAAAAAATCAGTAAAGCTCCCTGTCGTGCAATTTTCCCATTTGTTGAATAACAGGGTATATCTTATGGGAAAAAATGGTACAATGCAAGTAAAAATACCTGGCTCACTATTAACAACCAGTAATCATCCATGTAACTGCTAGTTTGAACAGGCATGAATGGAAGTGCATAACCAAAAATATTTTATATACCTTGTCAAATTTACTCATAAGAGGTATTTTACTACACCATTGCAGGTTGCACACTTTTTCTGCACACTCCAGGTTCGCTTATGCCACAATAAGCCTCAATTTAGCAATTAGGATGACCAATTCTATAGTAGTAGTGCCTCTTTTTTCCCAGCTACAACAGAGTTGGAGCATATTTAAAGCCTAGAGCCTGGCCTCCTAGCCATGAAACCAGATAATTCCTGCTTCAAATTTGGTTCTTTGACCCTGCAAATGGCCTTTCTTTCTTGGAAACCTGGTTCTTGAGCCATGGAATGTGACCTAGCAAGCATGCCCCATCTCTGCTCCAGGTGTGAAATTGGCCCCATGAGTTTAACTTAATGTTCCAGCGTGGAAGTGGATGCTGTAGGCAGGTGATCCTGCGTGGAGTCATGGAACATGCCCTCCATATATGGACTCAGCGACTCTGAAACTGAATGTCGTTCTTGCAAGCATGAAATATGGCCTTCCAGACAAGAGAAGTGGGCCTGCAATCACCATAGTCATGTACCATAATTCACGTGTACATGAAATTTGGCGTAATAGACAAGGGATCTGGATTTCATACGCACAAATCAACTTTCTGTTTCGAGGCATGGGAATTCAGTTGTGGAGACTTGCCAACAGTAATTAAGTGTCAGGTTCAAAGGCATGCTTGAGCTATGCTTAGAACTTGATTCTACAAATAAGGATCTTTCAATTCTGTATGGAATGTTAAGTCTGGAGGCTTGGAATCTGATCAAATAGTTAGAAAATCTTGTCTCTGATGTAGGTCTTTCAAGTGTGAATTTCTACTTTTCCAAGCTGTAAATCCAGTCTTACATTTAAGACCCAGCCACATACACGGATTAGAGCCTCAGGAATGGGAAATATCGCTTTCAGCATTAAATACAATCCTCTGCTTGTAGAAAGTGTCCCTTTAATTGTGAAACTTAGACCTTGAAGCATGGAAATATGACTTTCCAAACATTTACAGCAACTACAAATGGAAATTCTGCTTACAAATTCAATTGGTGTTTTAGGTGTGGAGCCTGAACTTATTTATGAACTATATAAACAAGAAATAGAGGTTGACAACTCAACATGTGAAACCTTGCCAATTGTACACTACAAATGTGTAGTTTCCATCTCAAAATATGGAACTTGGCTACAAGTGTAAAAACCGACCCTTTGTGCATGGACTTCAATGTCAGAGTATGATATCGGCCTCAATAAGCATGAACTTTCCACCCATGGAATCATAATCAACAATCATAGAGTCTAGTCTTATAATATTCACAAATGGAACCTCAATCTTCACATACAGAACAAGTGCTTACTCATACAACTTGACACTTCAGACTAGGAACTTTTGATGTGAGCTGCAGAATAAGTTATGGCCCATATCTGCCAAGCATGAAGTTCATAATATATGCATTCATGCTTCATATTCAAACAGACACAGCAAGTATACTCTAGTTTACCAAGGATAGACTGTAAAATACTATATGTAGGGCCCTGTACATCCTTCCTCCAGCATTCATGTCCCCTAAGGGCAGTCGTGTCCAGACATGGCCTCAGCATCCCAAGAGGCAGAGACTGTGGCATTCATGCTCCGGGTATTCACTCACCTTCCCATGGCTCAGCAGGATGATCCGCACCAGCACCACGTTGATGTGGGCCCCCAAAGACTCATCGTGGTAGATTTCATTGACCTGAAAGACAAGCAGCTTGTGGTCAGCAGTGCCCCCCGAGCATTGCCCTTCTGGGACCACCCCTTATATCTCCTTCCATATACCCCTCTCCTGCTTGCTGCCCTGGATGTCCCCAGAGTCACTCTCAAGCCCAGCCCCTGGAATTCTTCACCCGGAGCAAAAGCCTAGACAGGGAATCAATCCCTGTATTGGCTGTCTGAATTGCATCTTTCCTTCAAAACCTGGCAGCCCAGGTGGTGTGGCCCCGCCCCCAGCAGACAACACTGCATGGCTACTGCTATTGGCAGCTGTGGCGTCCCCACTTGGGTGGGGACAGAGCCTCTGCCAGGTCTTAGTGTCTCCTGAGTTACTAAGGACCACACATCCCAGGCAACACCATCACCCCTGGGTGTCTACGGTTGAGAGGGCTCCCAGAATCCAAATCCACCAACACTCACATTGCATATAAAATGTATGTGTTCTTTGCATGAAACCCACATACTTCATCTATTTTCTTTTTAAAGATTTATTCTTTTTTTATTGGAAAGTCAGATATACAGAGAGGAGGAGAGACAGAGAGGAATTTCTTCTGTCCCATGATTCACTCTCCAAATGAGCGCAAAGGCCGATGCTATGCCAATCCGAACCCAGGATCCAGGAACTTCTTCCGGGTATCCCACACAGGTGCAGGGTCCCAAGGCATTGCCTTCCCAGGACACAAGCTGAGAGCTGGATGGGAAGTGGAGCTGCCGGGATTAGAACCGGCGCCCATATGGGATCCTGGGGCATGTTCAAGGCTAGGACTTTAGCTGCTAGGCTATGCCGCCAGGCCCCATCTATTTTTCTTTAAGAGTTATTTATTTTCATATGTGAGGCAGAGTTAGAGAGAAGGAAAGACAGAGCTCTCTCAACTGATGGTTGACTCCCTAAATGGCTGTAATGGCTGGAGCTGGGCTGGTCCAAGCTGGCAATCAGTAGCCCCTTATGGGTTTCCCAGGCAGGTGTAGGGGCCAAGGACTTGAACCATCCTCTGTTGCTTTCCCAGGTGCATTAACAGGAAGCTGGGTCAGAAGTGGAACAGCTAAACTGGAGTCCATACGGGATGCTGGCACTGCAGGCAGAGGCTTAACCTGATTTGCCATGGCACCAGCCCCCTCCCTAAACTTTAAATCAGCTCCAGAATGACTAGCAATACCTGCTACAATGGCCTGGGCAACCTGTAGGTAACTGCTGTGCTGTATTGTATCATCAAGGGAATGAGGACAAAGCAAAGGTCTGTACAAAATGTGCAGTTCAGAGGCAACTGTTCTGAACTCATTTTTTTTAGGGGCCAGTGCTGTGACATAGTAAACCAAGCCTCTGCCTGTGGCACTGGCATCCTGTACTGACACCAGCTCAGCTTCCAATGCAGCTACCTGCTTATGGCCTGGGAAAGCAATAAAGCATGACCCAAGTCCGTGGGCCCCTGCATCCATATGGGAGACCCAGAAGACGCTCCTGGCTCCTAATCAGCTCAGCTCAGCTCTGGCCACTGCAGTCATGTAAAGAGTAAACCAGCAAATGGAATACCTCTGTCTGTCTGTCCTTCTTTCTATGTAATTCTGCTTTCCAAATAAAAATAAACTTTTTTTTTTTAAAGATTTATTTTTTATTATTTTTTCATTGGAAAGGCGGATATACAGAGAGGAGAGACAGAGAGGAAGATCTTCCGTCCGATGATTCACTCCCCAAGTGAGCGCAACGGGCCGATACTATGCCGATCCGAAGCCAGGAGCCTCTTCCGGGTCTCCCACGCGGGTGCAGGTTCCCAAAGCCTTGGGCCGTCCTCGACTGCTTTCCCAGGCCACAAGCAGGGAGCTGGAAGGGAAGCGGGGCTGCCGGGATTAGAACCGGCGCCCATATGGGATCCCGGGCGTGCAAGGCGAGGACTTAACCACTTGCGCCACCGCGCCGGGCCCTAAAAATAAACTTTTAAGAACTAAAATGAACTCATATCTTAAAAAGGATTAATTTTATCTATTTTAATGACAGAGTGACAGAGAGAAAAAAAAAAAAAAGACCTCTCCATATACTGGTTTACACCCTAGATGGCGAAAGCCAGAAGCCTGGAACTTTTTTGGAACTCCCTATTGGGTGGCAGGAGTTCAGGCACTCAGGCTCTAAATGTCCCAGCTGCTCCACTTATGATCTAGCTTCCTGCTAATGGCTCCAGGAGAACCAACAGAGGATGACCCAAGTTCCTAGGCCCCAGCACCCATGGGGGATGCGGGAGACCCAGAGAAAGCTCTTGGCTTCAGGCTAGTCCAGAGCTGGCTCTTGGGGACACTTGCGGGATAACCAGTGAAGAAAGAACAATCTCTCTCTTGCACTCTCTCTCTTGGTTTGGATCTCTGGTTTTCAAGCATTGCTGAGTGGAACCCGAGCTGTGAGTGGTTCCAATGGAGCAGTGATGGCGTGGCAGCATTACTGAGGAGAAGGTGCAGGATGAGGGTGGGTGATTGGTAAGGATGGTGCTCGAGCCACAGCACCTAGGGGCCACTGTCATGGGGTCGTCTTTGCTATAGAGATCCCTAGATTGGTAAGAGGCTGGCAGCTTTGCTTTGGGCAGCTCTCCCAATGTGGGTCAGGTCTTGGGTCAGTCCAGGCTGGGCCAGTTCATAGCACCCACTAGGAGATGTGAGAACCAGGATGGGGTACAGGACAGGCTGAGTTGGGTCACAACACAAGCCAGTGCACATTTGTGCCAGAACTAGGGGCAGGCCAGGTCAAGCCAGGCTACATGGCAGGCCACTCCAGGCTTGGCCGTAGCACCCACCACCACATGTAAGACCTCAGGTGGTGGAGGAAAATCCCAGTAGGGGTACTGCAGGGGCTCTCCCGCTACACCAGTGTACCCACTGCTGAGCAGAAGACCTAGGACATGGGGCTGACCAGACTTGGCAGGGTTACAACACTTGTTGGCCTGCATTGAGCTGGGTTAGCAGGAGTCAGACTGGGTCAACTGGCTATATCCACTGGGGCATGCATGAGCCAGAGTAAGTGCAGGCTGCTCAGGCTTTGCTGCAGCATCAGTTGGCATGCTGGGAATGGAAACAAATCCTGTGAGACTACACTACAGAACCACCTGGAAAGTGCAAGATCTGGGGTTGGAAGCAGGCCTAATTGGGACACTTGGATACCCCTCTATTGGGGTACAGCTCCCACCAGTGAACATAAGAACCAGGGCTGAGGCAGGCCTTACCGGACAGGTGGTTGCACCCATTGGCATAAGTAAGGGGGGACAGTAGTACCGGTCAAGTGAACTAGGCTGCAGCTCGCACTCACGTGTACAAAAGTCAAATGGGATGCGGGATAGACTAGACAGTCTGCTGCACATGCTGGCAAGCACAGGAACTAGGTTTGGGGATGGGCCTGGTGCGGTTATTAGGGGTTGCTCTGACTAGGCTACAGTTCCCATTGATTTACATGAAGGACAAGTGTGTGGTGCACAGGGATGGGCTGGACCACAGTATCCATTGCTTTGTGTAAGAGATGGGCTGCAGACAGAATTGACTCAGAAACTGCAACCACGGGGGGCGGGGGGGGAGGGGGAAGTGGTGCTGAGGTGGATGAACAACTGAGCCAGACTCCACACTGGCTGACACACAAGACTCGGGTCTGGGCTTACCACAGATAAGGTTGCTTTGGTGACTTCCTCCTCATACTCCCCACACTCCCAGACTGGACCACTGGACTCAAAACACCAAGCACAGGGAAAATCACAGCATCTGTGGTCTGACCGTGGAAGGCATGTGTTAGAACTGGGCACCCACACTTGCTAATGGCAGTGCAGTGGATGACATGCCTAGAAGCACATGATAGACATGACAGCTAACTGAAATCCTCAGAGGGCGTCTGGTACCATGGCAGAGGATGGAAGACAGAATAAATTGGACAACTCTCCTGGTCAACCTTTGACAGCAAGTATCCAGGCAAATTGAGTCTCTAAGGTGAACTATTTCAGCCAGTGGACCTTGGAAGGATTTCCTCAACCTTGGAGCAATGAAGTCAACAACATGTCAGAAGTGTTGAAATCACTAGAGCAGTACCCTTGGGACATGCTCCACATCAGGGACCCTGGGATGACATCAAGTGGCCGTCCTGCATCCCCAGGGTGCTGATGCAGTTGGGCTGCTGGAAGTGGCCCTCCCCCCTTCCTTCCCATTTGACCAGGTACAGGAAGAAAACAAAACAAGAAAAGAAAGAAAGAAAGAAAGTGTGAGAGAGAGACAGTGAGAGAAAGAGACAGAGACAATGACAGAAAGAAAGAAAAAAGGAATAAACAAACACTTGGAAAATATGGTCTCATCCACTTTCCCCTGTTCCTTTGACCACACCACAATCAGCAGTCCACAGGGGTATACATCCTTTTCAACTATGTAAACATCAGCAAAATAAAATTAAAAAGAAAAGAACACAAAGATCTAATGCATTGCTGCCGTTTTGAATGGATGAGTAAGGATTGGCAAGGATGTTGGAGGCTTAGGTGGGAGATGCACTCTCGAAAGGTGGAAAATAATTAAGAAAGTTTTAATAAGCCTGGCATGGGAGCCTATTGGCTAAAGTCCCCGCCTTGAATGCACCAGGATCCTATATGGATGCCACTTCATATCCTTGCTGCTCCACTTTTCCTTCCAGCTCCCTGCAGTTGAAGATAGACAATTGTGGACACCTGGAGAATGAACCAACAGATGGAAGATCTTTGTCCCTTCTTCTCTTTGTAAACCTGACTTTCCAATAAAAAGCATACAGAAAATTTCTTTTTAAATTTGCTCTTTTTTATTGTAAAGTCAGATATACAGAGAAGAGAAGAGAAAGAGAAGAAGATTTTCCATCCAATGATTCACTCCCCAGGTGACCACAACCACCAGTGCTGTGCAAATTCAAAGCCAGGAACCAAGAACTTTCTCCAGGTCTCTTATGAGGGTGCAGGGCCCCAATGCTCTGGGCTGTACTCAACTGTTTTCCCAGGCCACCAGCAGGAAGCTGGATGAGAAGTGGGGTTGCTGGGATCAGAACCAGTGCCAATATGGGATCCCAGCATGTTCAAGGCAAGGACATAACTGCCTCGCCACTTCCCCTGGCCTAAAATAAATAAATCTTAAAAAAAAGAAAAAAGGCAAAAAAGATACTCCAGGTAAATAGAAATTGAAAATGAGCAGGGATTAACCATGCTTGTCATAAACAAAGTAAACTTTAAGACAAAAATGGTTAACGAGACCATGATCCCATACAATGATGATGAAATCAATTTAACAGACAATATAACCACTGCAAATACATATACCCCGAATGCTAGAGCACCATTTAATAAACAAATTTAGTAGATCTAAAAGGAGACTTAAGTTGTAATAATACCAGGTTAATTCAAACTCCACTTTCATCTATGAACAAATCAACAAGACAAAAAAGTCAACCAAGAAATAACAAACTCAATACACACATAGACCAAGTGGAGCCTGCTCCTGCCAGCAGAGCCAGTAATTTGGACAGGGAGAGGGTCTGAGGATGAAGCACCAAGAGACCAGTCATGGTGGAAGTCTCTCCAAAGCCTCCCTTTTTCCTCCTTTCAGTATTCTTTCCCCCCAAGTTCTTTAGCCAGACAACAGCATGCCAATGAGTCCCATTAGTCCAGGTGCTTTTAGCCACAAGCCCATTTCCTGTTACTGCTCAGCTTAACCAGTGCTAATTAACTCCTTCCCCACAACAGACCCAACACACTTGTACACTATCCCACCTCACACTTGTAGAATACACATCCTTTTCATCAGCACATAGAACACTAAGACTGATCATACAGTAGGCCACAAAACAACTCTCAACAACAATTTAAAAAGACTGGCTCCTGTCTTAGGTCTGGCCAGGCTCAGCTTTTACAGCCACTGGGAGAGTTAACAAGTAGATGGGATGGAAGATCTCTTCATCTTGGCCACTCTCTCTGTCACTCTTCATTTCAAATACATACAATTAATCATTTTTTAAAAAGTCACTTGAATGAGACACAAAAGAAAAACACTGGTTGCTACAGAAATAGAATCACTCAGAACTATTATGAACATATACCCACAAATCAGGAAATTTGGAAGAAACTGATAAATCTACAGGAACATATAATTTGCCTAAATTGAGTCACAAAGACAGAGAACACTTGAACAAATACTGGTAATGCAATAGCTCAGGACCAAATGCCTTCACTAATGACTTCTCCCAAACCTCCAAGAAACAGCTAATACCAGTTCTTGTCAAACTGTTTTGAATTACTCCAGTAGTATTTTGATAGGCCAACAGGCTCTTTCTTGGCTGAGAAAGAACTTGATGAGAACAATTCCAGTCACAATAGCTACAGAAATACACACAGGGGCAGGAGCAGTGAAGCAGGCTGATCCTCTGCTAGAGCACTGGCATCCCATATGGGCACTGGCTCATGTCCTGGCTGCTTCACTTCCCAACCCAGTGACTGGGAAAGCAGTGGAGAATGGCCCAAGTCCTTGGGAACCTGCACCCATGTGGGAGACGAGGAAGGAGTTCCTAGCTCCCAGCTTCACAATGGCCCAGCTCTGGCCACTGCAGCCATTTGGAATGGAAACTCTATGTAACTCTGCCTTTCCAAGTAAAATAATTTCTTTCAAAAATACACACAAAAAATACATAAATACATACACACCCTGGCACAAATTTAAGGATGAAAAGAGATTTGCAACGAAAATTAAGAAAACACTGAAGAAAAACCTGAAGATACCCAACAACAAAATGAAAACAATGCCAAAGAAAGAAAGAAAGGAAGAAAGGGAAAACCCATGTATCATCACTCTGTCCCAGGCTCTGCACTGGCAGCAAGTCTGACTCAAGAGATGAAGCCAGCAAGCAAACAGTCACTCTGATGTTGGAAGGAGGTCACTATGTTAGCCACCATGTTAAGCGCTAGCTCCCTAAACCACATTTTTTTTAAAATGATGAAGTTACACAGTTGATTGGGGTGGGAAGGATTGAGGGTTAGGGGAAAGTGGGTGAGATCATTGTTTGCAAGTTTCCTTTTCTTCCTCCTGTATCTGGGGGCAAGGGAGGAGATGAGAAGAGAAGCTGCACTCAGCCTTCCAACTGCCTCAGTACCTGGGGTGGGGAATGGCCACCCAATATCATACCAGGGTCCCAATGGGAAGCATGCTCTGAAGTTTCTGCTCAAGCGGTTTCAATAGTTTTGAAATTATGTCAGTTTTGTTGCTTCAAGGATGAGGAAATCTGTCCAAGGACCATTGGCTGACACAGTCCACCTTAGAGTTTCCATTCGCCCAGATATATGCTGTCAACACTTGGCTGGGCTAGTTGTACAGTTTGCTTTACCCTCCTTCCTCTGCTATGGTAGCAGATGTCCACTGCACTTCCCAGTGGATTGTCATATCCTCCATGTGCACCTGGGTATGCCATCCATTACTCTGCCTTAGCTATTGTGGAGGCCCACTTCTGATACTTGCACTCCACAGTCAGTCCACTGGTCCTAGGATTCAACACACGGTTGGAATTCTGAGTGCAGTGGCTCAGTTGGGTGAATCCCACAGAGATTTCGTCTCTGCTGAACCCAGACCTGACTCTGTGTGCGCTTGCCAGTACAGGGTCTGGCTTAGTCTGACAACACATCAGCTTGTGCTGGGTCAGTTCTATGTCAAGCCCACCTCTTACACAAACAAATGGATGCTTCATCCAGCCCAACCCAGCCCACTACACATTTGATCCTCAAACATACCAGCAGGAACTGTAGCCTAGTCAGAGTGACCCCTCAAAATCACCATCAATGTACTTCTCACTATGTGCAGCAGTCTGCTCCTGTCTGACACCATCCCATTCAGCTGTCACATATGTAATGGGCGTTTTAGCCTAGTTCAACCAAACAAACACCGTTATCCAGCCCACACTCATCCCAGTAGATGCCACTGCTTGGCCAGACAGTCCCACCCGCAGCCCTGCTTCTCATGCTTACCTGTGGGAGTCGCAGCTCATTAGAGAGGAGCCCACAGTTTCCCTACTGGGAGATCTTGCACTCTCCTGGTGGTTCTGCAGTCTAGCTTGACAGGAGTTGCCCCTAGTCCCAGCATTTGCCAGCCCTGACTTTGTGGCAAAGCCCGGGCAACCTGCACTTCTTCTGGCTCATGCATGCACAGTGTTTATAGTCACCCGGCCTTGCTGCCTTTCCCAGGTCACATGCAGCCCTATGGGTATTGGTCTGGCCTGGTCTGCCCTCAGTCCCAGTTCTCACTCCCACCAGTAGGAACCCCTGCTGCCACCCTATCATGCTAACCCACCTCTCCCTGGTCTCACATGTACTGGCGGGTGCTGCAGCCTGGTATGGCATGGCCTGCCTCATCTTGGCATTTGTCAGCTGATGCTGCAGCCTGGCCTGGCATGTTTTGTGCCTAATTCTAGCTCATGCTGGTGGGAACTGCAGCCTAGCCTAGCCTAGCCAGCCCTCAGTCACAATCCTAAATGTGAACTGGCTGCTGTTACAGCCCGACTAGGACTGTCCTGCACCCTGCCCTGGTTCTCAGATCTGCCAGTGGGTGCCAAGAACGGGTCCAGCCTGGCCTGCCCCATATCTGAGCTACAGGTATACTGGTGGGTACTGTAATTGGGCCTGGGCTGGGCTGCTCCCTGCCCTGGTTCTTGTGCTTACCTGCAGGGACTGTGTCCTGACAGAAGTGTTCCCCAAACTCCTCTATCAGATCTCCTCCGAGTTCTTTCAGAAAAGCAGAAATTACACCATCACATGTGTGTTCTCAAATAGTCGGAGGTGTCCTGGCTTGAAGAAAAGATGAGACTTGCAGTTAGATGATGATACATTAGGAGACCTTAAACCAACCTGAAACAGGAAAAAATTGATATAGTGGCAGACTACGCATACTTCATGTATGATTAGATGAGAGCATAATATGCAACAGAGAAGTTAGGATAAGTTGACTTGAATTTGAAAAAGAAAATCTCAAGGAGTTACTTTGGGATGAAACCATCATCCTCACTGCTAACACTCTCCTTAGAGATCCACACAAATGAATCATTGCAACTAAGGAAATCCAAATGCATGGGGTATCTTAATGCATTAATCAACAACATCCTCAGGTTGTTGATTAAACAACAAAAATCTTTCCAAAGCAGCTGGAAGATGGCCCCAGTGCTTGGGCCCTACCACCCTCAAGGCAGACCCTGATGAAGTTCCTGACTTGGGCCTGGTCCAGCCCTGATCTTTGAGCCATTCGGGAACCACAGGGCAGCTGAAACATTTGTCTGTCTCTCCTGCTCTTCCTGCAATTCTTTTTTTTTTTTATTATGTTAGCTTTTTTATTATTTTATAATATATTTCAAAAAATGACCTTACAGATGTCTTATCTGCTCTATAAGACCTGGAATAAAAGAACACTTAGGATTAGAATACAGAAACATAAGCTGTAATACTCACTTGTACTGAACCATTACTGCCAAAGGGTAAGTATGTTTTTTAAATAAGCAGATGTGCAGCTATGCAAAATAAAATACAATCTTGTTAAAACAGAACAGTAAACTTGACTTTAATGGCTATAGAAAGGAGGTGGTTTTGTTTTCTTTCTTCAACACATCTGGTTCTGGCAGCAAGTTGCATTACACATTTAAAGCAGTGTGTGCCCTGAAAGCTCATAGCTTCTGTTTGTGCGTATAACTTGGGTCAGAGACCAGACACATGGAAAAGCACTGTTCTCAACACCCTCAACATCTCTCCTTCCCGGAGGTCACAATGCTAACCAACTCAAGACTTTCCTTGATGATGGTACTTAGTAATTGTTTTACTCCAGTTAACACTGGATGCTTTAATATTCTCTAAAAGAGAAGTGATGGAAGCGTGTAGAAACCCTCCAGGGTCCAATTTTCACTTCCCATTCCCCAAGTAGTAAAATAGCAGCTCTACATGTTATAAAAAAGGAGAGATCATTTCAATTTCTTATTATTTTTTAACCATAGTAACTTTACAATGCTTTTAGATTTAGTTGAATTTCCAAAATGAAAATGTCAGTTGTCAAATATTTTAGGAATTTATTAAAGTATTACATACAATTGATTTCCTTTTAGCTACCCCTCCCCCTCAAAAAAGTATATATGGTGTATGTGTGTGCATTTACTTATCTTACCTTAACTGAAGTTCTCTTTTTCTGGTTGGACATGAGAAACCAGTTTAGGCAACCAATGCTTGCTTTTATTTCTATTAGAAGCAATAATTCAGATCCTTTTTCACTAAATATGACTGCAGCATTTTCATAATAAAATGCACAAAAGGCAATACCAAAAAATGCCTTCTGAACAGGCTTCTGCCAGGCAACCCACGTAAGTTAGACTCTACCAAAGTGGCACTACGACAATATAGGCATCCAGTTTCTTTTCCTTTTTTCAAATTTATCAGTTATTTACCACAATTATTTTGTCTAGTGGGAGACAATTTCATCCTGGACTTAACTCTTAAGAGTTGACATAAACCAAAACTGGACAGCAGTCAACTGGAATCACATTCCAATGGTCTCCAAACATACTTGGCTAAAACACATCTTTTCTTTTCCTTGACTGATTTTGCATTAATTTTATTAAACGTATAGCAAATAACATTGCAAAGTTTTTCTCAGAGCTTTTTCTTAGCGGACACTCTCTGCAATTCTTGCCAACAAGTACCTGGTGAACTTGTAGACAGCGCTGTTCCTGGCTCCCCAGCAGGTGGCGGCCCCGCGCCCTGGCCGCACGCCCGCTGCATCCCGCCGGCAGCACAGAGGCTCGCGCGGCCCGGGAGCGCGCTCGCCCCGCAGCTCGGGCGGCTGGCAGGCGGGCTGGCGCCGGTCGCGTCGGCCGGCAGCAGGGCCCATGTGGAAGCTCCTCCCGGCCGCGGGCCCAGCCCGAGGGAAGGACAGAGAAGGGACAGAGGGCCCGGGTTCGGAGGAGCTCCAACGCGGGGAAGGAAGTTGGGGAGGGTCGCTTCCGGTCCGGTCCCCTTACCTTCCGGGGCACGGCGGAACGGGAAGGAAACCGGGGGTCGGGCACGCGCGTGGTGGTCCCGGCTGCGCCGTGGCGGGGAAGGCCGGCTGTCCTCGGCCCCGGGGTTGGGCGGGTGGACGCCCGGCCCTGTCCCGCGCTGTGCAGTGGCCGTGGGACCCCGGCGCTGTGCAGTGGGCATGGGCGGTGGGGCGGCTGGCCCTTCGCTGAGCCCTGGCTGAGGTGGCTGAGGAGAAACAGGTGCACGGAGAAGCTTGCTGTTGTTTCAGACGCGTTTCCGTGCTGTCAGCCAGAGGGGACAGCCAAGACTTTTCCTTTTTGAAAGAGACCAGAATCTTGTATCTCCGAGTTCACTGCCCTAGATGTGCCCAACGCTGGGGCTGGTCAGGCCCAAGCCAGGAACCCCGGGATGCAAGGGCCTCAGTTGCTGTCTGTCAGAGTGCGCCTTGGCGGTGCTGGGCTGGACCCCCTGCACAGACCTGGGATGCTGGTGTCCCAGGGGAGCTGCAGCAAAAGCCAGGCCACTTCACCCCGCCCCTTTCTTGTGTGTCTGCACTTCCCTAGTGGAAGTTGCTAGTTGCCCGCCTGGTGTTTGTGGTCCTTATTGGCTGATAAAAGAAAGGGTAAGCCGGGAAAGCCATGATTACCTGTGTGCTCAGGGTGTTCACATTGTGATTGGGAAAAAAAGGGTCTCCCGAGATGCAGTGTTGACTGGCTATGTAAAGAGGTTTAAAGAAAAAAAAAAAAAGAAGGTGATTTCTTTATTTCACTTGAATAAGAGCAGGAAAGACAGAGAAGTCTTCCATTCTCGGGATGGCCTTCATGGCCGGAGCTGGGCCAGTGCAAAGCTGGGAGCCAGAAGCTTCGTCTTGTCTCCCATGTGTATATAGGGGTGCAGGAAACTTGGGTCATGCTCCACTGCTTTCCCAGCCCAAAGCAGGGAGCTGGATGGGAAGTGGAGCAGCTTGGGGTTGAACCAGTGCCCACATGCGAAGCCAGCACTGCAAACTGAGAATTAATATGATCTGGCCTCTGAAGGACTTTTGTAAACACCAACATAGGCATCCCTATGAACTTGCACCAGTGCAAGGCCAGCCCATAAAGATTTCAGTTTGTCTCGTGGCTCTCAGAGTTTCTGTGGATGTGTGGAAAGAAGACAGACCTGAGACAAATTGAGTTTGGCACAGCATACCTGAGGAAAGGCTTCATGAATCAAGGTGTGGCCCGAGCCAGTGGAGGTTGAGAGAGCAGTACCCAACAGTCCAGCAGACGGTAGGAGGTGACTTCCAAAAACAGCGGGATTGGTTAGTTGCAGCTCACTGTTGGCCTGGTCTGAGTGTGCAGTGAGAAGGCATTTGCCCTGCAGGACCTGGTCTGAGTAGCTGACAGGCTGAGACTTAGCCATCTGTTACAGGGATAGCACTGTTCAGGGCAGACATTTGGCACTGTGTAGCAGGGCTAGCCTGGGAGTCCTGTTCAGCCTGTCCCCAGCTGTTGGGTAAAGTGCACCCTTGGCCACAGCTCAGAGTTGAGTTACTGCCACCTGTGGGCAGACCTAGCTTGAGTCCAGGGCTCAGATACCCTGGATGTTTGGGCAGTGAGTCAGAACGTGTATCTCTGTCCCTCAAATAAGTAAAGTAAGGTAAAAAATTACAAACAAAGAATAGGGGCTGGTGTGATGGCTCAACTGGCTAATCCTCTACTGTTAGCACTGGCATCCCATATGGGCACTGGTCCTTATTCGAGCTGCTCCACTGCCCATCCAGCTACCTGCTTGTGGCCTGGGAAAGCAGTCCAGGACGACCCAAAGCCTTGGGACCCTGCACTCAATATGAGAGACCTGGAAGAAGCTCCTGTCTCCTGGTCTCAGATCGGCACAGCTCTTTTGTTGTGGCCGTTTGGGGAGTGAACTAATGGATGGAAGCTCCAGTCAAGTTCATATTGGGACTTTACTTGGGATTTCAGTAAATGTATACTTTGGGAAAGTATTAATTCCTTTCACTGTTATTCCTTGAGAGAAATTAATGTAGGTGATCTTTTGATATTCCTCAATAAGGGTTTAATAGAAAATGGGAGTTTAATTTATGTAAAACTGATGAACATTGAAATAGCAAAGTGTTTTCTTGACACATCATGAATTTTATCCTATATAATGTACACATTTATGTATGTGTGTTTGTGTCTCATGATTTTAATCCTCTTAGAACCATACAGACTTTTGACTGGCACTGAGTATGTCATTAGAAGGAAAAACTGTGCTATTCTAATTGAAGATGATCAGTCGAAATCAGTGGAAATCATGCAGTGTTAACCGCTAATTTTGCTATGACCAACTTGGTATGTTCCTGATTGTATTTTGCTAGCTTGCAGTGAGAGTTGAAATCACAGTATATTGCCTTGATGTGTGAGAGAGAGAGCTGTTTGAGCATTTTATGCTTTTGTTTCAGTGACTTAGAAACTTGGAGAAAGTAGGTTGTATTTGTATTTGTTTACTTAACAACATTGACTGTTCCGTGGTGAGAGTTATTGGGCTTAGCTGTGATACATTCATGATGCTCGCTCTTAAAGAGAGTATGTGACTGATGGACACAAAGTCTGGGTGTGTAAAGGGAGGCTCCGCAGTGGGAATGACGGTTTTCCCGGGAAAGACAACTGTTGCTTCTGATCCACAGCTCTTTTGAATGGCTTGGAAGGTATTTGTTAGCTTTCACCAGAACCACGGGTGATGAGAATGATAAAAATATATGAATAAATACGTTCAAAATCTTCGTGGTAGGAACAAGAAAGTAAGCAGTTAGTTTGAACAAATGTGACAAATGCACAGGTGATGGATTAGTTTACTGGCATTTAGGTTTTGTGTCTATTTGTGTTGTAGAAAAGCATTATTATAGAAGTTGCAATAGAAAAAATAAAATTATTACCAAAAGTCAGAACCTCTAGGCTTTATGCCTTGTTTTCATTCGCCCAGTGTTTACCATGTGCTTTTGATAATGTAAACAAAACAAAACGAAAACTTAGGACTGAAGCTGTCATGTTATGCATGAAGCAAACTGCTGCCAATCATAAAATTCTCAAGTGTGTGAAATGGAAGGGTTGGGAAAGTCCCAACTGATTTACAGAAATAAAGAATAATGTGTGTTCCAAGAGTTATAATTCTGAAATTCAGAGATTTTTTTAAAGGGAGATACTTATGTTAATTGCTAATTAGACCTTTGAAGGCAGCCAGAACAGTAGCTGTCATTCCCTGTGGTGGCAGGATATGCAGCTGTTTATTATTTTACCCTTTTCAAAAGTTATCAAATGTCTCCTGTGAATCGTTTCCCCCTGGATTGTATGTGCTTGAGCTGTAAAAGACTTGTAATTACTTCTCTAATTTTCAGAGTCAAACTGATGAAATCCCTGTATTGACAATCAAAGATACTTCTAAATATGGTACCTTTGTTAATGAGGCAAAAATGCAAAATCACCTTCCCCAAACTTTGAAGACAGGGGATAGAGTCACCTTTGGAGTGTTTGAAAGTAAATTCAGGTATGGATTTGTTTATTTAATTTTTGTTGTTAAAGATTTACTTTTACATGAAAGGCAGATGAACAGAGAGAAGGAGAGACTAGGAGATCCTGCCTTCACTCCCAAGTTGCCACAACAGCCAGAGGTGGGCCAATCTGAAGCCAGGAACCAGGAGCCTCTTCTGAGTCTCCCACATGGCTGAGGAGTCCCACAACTTTGGGCTGTCCTTGACTGCTTTTTCAGGCCACAAGCAGGGAGCTGGATCCACATTTGGGAAGCTGGGGTATGAACTGTTGCCCATATGGAATCCTGGTGGAAGCTTAGTGTACCAAACCAATGGCACTGGCCCCACACTTTTTAAATTAGATTAAAGTGGACAATTTTATCTCACAACAATTGAATTTTAAAGCAAAGATAAGGATTATAAGGTGACAGTATAATTGACTTCCCGTTTAGCACAGTAGTGAACTCTGTGTGGTTGGTATATTTTGTGGATCACAGATGGGGGGTGACAGGTGAGTAAAAGTTTGTGTTAGTCCCTGTGAGTTGTGATAGGAGCCTCGTTTGTTTGATGCTTCATAAGTTAAAATGTAATGTTGATGTTGGCCATGTCTTTTCTTCTTTGGGAACACAAGATTTAGGAGGTAAGAATTTCCTAAGTTACAAATTTATAATGTGTCAAAATTAAACGAATAATATGTTGTAAGCTTAAAGTTGTAAAGTATTGTAAAGTTGTAAAGTCTTTCTAACTGTGATAACGTAACTTTATTGTCATTCACAGGGTAGAGTATGAGCCTTTGGTTGCCTGTTCTTCTTGTTTAGATGTGTCTGGGAAAACTGCTCTAAATCAAGCTGTGTTGCAACTTGGAGGACTCACTGTGAACAACTGGACAAAAGAATGTACTCACCTTGTCATGATGTCAGTGAAAGTCACCATTAAAGTAAGTTGAACTGTGTTCCCATATTAAAACAAGTTCTGGGACCTTGAGTGAACTCACCACAGCACAGAGTTAGCACCATGTGTCTCTTCTGTCAGATTGTCTTCCTCCAGTCTCTGACATTGTCTCATGGTCTCATGCTCCCTCAGTTAAGTTGTAATCACACAAAGATTTCTTTGCTGTATCTTTAAAGCCCTGAGATGTATAGATATGTACCTTCCAAAGATGCTGACTAGTCATTAAAGCAGTGATGTATTTTGGTATATTTTCAGGTTTTGCATTTTCATCAGATTTGATATATCCAAAGGTAATTGAAGAATGGCATTTAAGATGTGATTCGTTAAACAGGCTGACTGTGCAAAAGATATGTGGGATTGTTTTAGGCTGAAAAGCAACAAATACTTTGATTCCTGTGTTTGAAGATGCAAAAACCTTTTGTTATAATTAATTAAATATTAGTGTTATATTCTAATTTATACATAAATGGCTCTTATGTGTGTACATATATGTGTATGCAATAGCTGTCAAAGAGAAAGGCTCACTGCCCAGATTGAACCTGAAGTTAAATTTGTACCATGGTGAAGTTACCCTGAACAAAGATAGTTCCCTCTTGGAAAATTTAGGACATTGATTTTTTTGCTGCTGCAGCAAGACTAACTTAAAAAATACTCATGTTGATAAACTCACAGGTAATAGATTCATAAAACATTTGTAAAACCAAAATTCATATGCATGAGGACCTGATATTTAAATGTTAGCTCAGCATAATCCCCCTTAAGATATTAAGTTACTCAAATGGAGTAGGTAATGATACATGGGTTTAGAAGGCCTGAAATAAGGTCAAAGATGCTTTGATTGTCTTGGGATATTTTGCCAAGTCCTCAGAGCTGGACACTTCTAGTACCTGACATGCTAATGACCACCATTAGAGACACCACCATGGAGTGTGCAGCGTTTCTTCTTTGGTGTTTCTGATCACTTTTTGGTAAAATAAATAAATAAATAAATGAACCCTGATCATTAGTTTTTGCTCAGCGTTCTCAATGCATAGTTAGGCTTATAGGGTTTTGTTTTGTTTGTTTTGCTTTTTGCTTTTGTTTTGTTTAGATTATTGAATGTTAGGACCAGAGGGAAACCTGAGGAGTATTTAGTTCAGCTTTTATATTTTGAAGAGAAATTGCGACTCGGAGCAGTTACGTGCTTAGCCCAGAATCGCGCGTGTTGCAGTTTTATTCAGTTGGATATTTCAACCCAGCCATGGCTCTTCCATACCCCTACCAAGCTCACACATGGTTCAGTAAGGGCTGAGACCTAACCTAGTCTGTCACACAACCCCCCCCGGTCCTCCAGAGCACCAGATGGTGTTGGAATTTGGCCTGGCTTGGTGCTTCCCATCCCAGTCCACAATTGTGCCAAGTGAGATTACGATCGTATCCTGATCAGAATTGTAGCCTCAGTTCCAGCCCATGCGCTCCTTGGTGGGAAACTCAACCCAGCTAGGGTGTCCTGTTATTTCCCCAACCGGGCCTCTGCCCTGCCATAGAGCAGGTGTAGGCCGGTGGTTGTTCTGTCTCTGTTTGGCAGAGCCCCTCACTTGTCGTGGCCCCTTGGATGCTGTGGCTTAGTGCCTCTGCCTCACACAGATCAGTATGTGCAAGGACCTACCTGGCATGAGCTGTGCTCCAACCTGATTTCTGTTGTTACTTGTGAGTTAAGGTTTGTTCAGCCTTGCCCCTTCTGTCCCCTTCCAGTGGCAGCCCGGCCCACCCCACATCCTGTTTAAAGATGCACATTTGGGTGCTGCTGCCTTGACCTACCCTGACTGTTGTGGATTCCTTTACCCATGAGTGATGGCAGATGTCGTGGTCACACCTAGCTTAGACCATTGCAACCCCAGCTTGGGAACTAACCCCGGGGGATTTGTATTCCAAAGGGTTGGCCCACACAACCCCACAGAGCCTACCCCCAGCCCAAGTTCTCTTGTGTGCTGGAGAGTGTCTTGATTTGCCAAATGTGACCACTCCACAACTCCAACACTCAGTCGGGCAATGGTACCCAACACTGCCAAAGAGGCCCCCATCCATAGCTTCGGTGTGGGCTAGTATATGGTGATCAGTGATGTTCAATACTAATATCCCATCTCTGTATTCATAATTGAGCTGTTGCATCTGTCTTACTAAAATTATCTTCTGGACACTTCCCCCAAACCACTAGGTCTTGGTCCCCTTGCCTGCTTGTATCTTTCATGACACTGTCACTGAGAATACCCGAAAATTCACTTTGCACCTACACTCAACCTAGTCTTAGTCATGAGTGACCCAGGCAGCAATTACATATCTTGAAAACCCCAGAGTTTGCCCTTCCGGGCGGCCAGCAGGCAAAGCCTGGCACCACTTGGTGCACTGGCCGCCCTGGGGGAGGCCGAGGACTCGTTCACTGCCTTGTGGCAGTGTCTTTGGCGTGAGTCCCCCGCATTGGGTCCGACCCGGCAGGGGCACCCCCCACAGTCGCCACACTGCAGGGAGCGTCAGTTGCCCCCAAGCCCAAGGACCGAACTCCTCCCAAACTCCCCCAGCCGCATGGTCTTAGCAGCTGGGCGGAGCTAGGAATTTCCACCCAGTTCCCAAGTTCCCTCATGGCGGACTTACCCTGAGGGAAGAGCTCTCTTGGGTCCTGGGGGAGGCCGAGGACTCGTTCACTGCCTTGTGGCAGTGTCTTTGGCGTGAGTCCCCCGCATTGGGTCCGACCCGGCAGGGGCACCCCCCACAGTCGCCACACTGCAGGGAGCGTCAGTTGCCCCCAAGCCCAAGGACCGAACTCCAGTCTTGTGTTGATTGAACTTAAATACTCTATGTTGGATTTGGATGATCTCATTCACATAGGAAGTTGGGATCTGTCAGATTCCAGTCTTTAGAGATACCCTCAATCTGGTCGCTCCTAACACCTGCATTATTGAAAACATATGTATAAACTGTATAGTTGGATTATTTCCTAGAATATGCCAGCTCTTTCTTATTTTAATTGCCCACAGTAGTATTTTCTAGTCCTTTCTGAGTTTGTGGATGTGTGTTACTTGAGGCTGATAGCTTGATTCACGTTAGTTCACAGTTTCGTTCTCTCTTTATGTGTGCATCAGCTTCCACTGAGCCTAACCAGTTGCTCCTTGATTTACTGTGTTGAAGAGGCTTTATTCTATACTCTTACTCCTTCTGAAAGCAGTAAGGCTCCACAGAAATTTCCATTTATCTCTTAATGTGTATTGCCTCTGCAGGATGGGTTTGATTTCTTCAGCCTGAACGTGTACTTGTAATGTTTTTCAAATTGGAATGCATTTTTAAAGTCTTTGTGTTATTCTGCCTATCCCAAAGGACTACTGTGTCATTGGCTTCTGATAATTGAGTAGTTCTGGTTTGTGGTATAAAACTGAGCAAATATGAAATTCTATTTTACAGATTGTGACTTCGTTTATCAAATTAAGAAAAGGAAAGAAAACAATTATTAGAAAGGCATGTTTGTAGTTTACAACATGAATGTTTTCTTTAGAAGAAGCTATCATAATGACTACATATATATATCCACATATATTTTCTTTCTTTTAGACGATTTGTGCACTCATTTGTGGATGCCCCATTGTAAAGCCAGAGTATTTTACTGAATTTCTCCAAGCAGTTCAGTCCAAGAAACAGCCTCCACAAATAGAAAGGTATATTATGTGTTTCTAATTAACAACATATGACAGAAAAGATGAGCGCATTGACTTTCGGTTAACTCTCTGGAATTCTAGATGTGATAGTTGCTGTGTTCCACGTTTCTCTTGTGTGTGTGTATGTGTTCCATGTTAATGAGATTTTTTCAGTTAGTATGTAAAGAAAGAGTACCCCAAATTCTTAATTGGTTATTTCTTAGCTCTGTGAAACAGATGTTAACTGCTAATATATAACAAAAAACTGTTGAAGCATGGTAAATAGGTCAGCATTGCTCATGTGCCAGTGTCGGGGTCATGGGTGAGGTACCCTTGGTAGTGGGGCTGCAGCAACCCTCTTGGAGAACCACATATTTGGACCTAAATGTTGACGCACTGGGCACTGCTTTTGTTACCTCATTTCAAAATGAGATCACTGACACAGTTTAGTAGCTCTAGATTAGTAATTCCATCTATAAAATCTGAGCACATGGCTTGCTCTCATCCTACTTGCTTGTTAAAAGAAATGTTGATTGTTGGTAATTGCAACAAAATGTGGATGATACGTGCCAGATTTGTGAGCCACTAGACTTGGAGATCTGGCCTAGACTTGGAGAGGGGTAGTACCTAATACCACCCCAAGTCCCAGGTGAGGGGAGTGCCTCCTGAGGAAGGGGCCATCTGATTGACAAGTAGATAGACCACATTGCATAAGGTAGGGGGCTTTGGCTTCCAGTTGGTGATGCTAAGCTTGCTACTTATGTGTCCTGTTTCACTCTCCCACTAAGAGATTTCCAACCCCTTTTCTTAAGGGCTGCTGGAGGATATACATTTGTCTCATCTTCTGTCGCTGCTTCTTACTGATTAGGTGTGAAGATCTTCATGTCCTGGGTTCAGAAAGCTCTCTGCATCTCACCTAATGGCTACATCTCAGGAGCCATAGAAAACTTAGCTGATTCTGTTGGCTGTGTCCATAGATTACTGTCACTAACTCTGAGAAGTTTCTGGCCTTTTTTGTCTTTGAGGTGGCGTCTGAGGACCTCAGCTGGTTTGTAGGAGCAGGCCGACTCATTCGAGTGCACCTGGACATGCTCCCCTCCTCTGCACTGGAGTCAGCGCAGGCAGCACAGCATGCACTGTGTGTTTCAGCAATAGGACACACAGCCCACTCTGTGCTCCCTGAGATTGGGGATCCTGCCTTGCCTGGGGCCAACCAGTCCCGAAAGCCTGGGGTTATTTACACCAAAGGCTGTTGGTTGGATCACCCCACAATTCCTGCCATGGGTGCAACTGCCTGTAACCTGTTAGACCCCTAACCTGCTGCCCAAAGCCATCAGTGTGGCCAGATTGTACGAGTACAAGCTTACATTGATTCTATAGAATGACTGGCTATTTCAAATGGCCTTAAGTTTAGGAGTGTTAAGCAAGTTAAGAATTTCCAAAGTATTTTTATCAGCATGTTGTAGTGTTACTAATATTTTTATTTTATAAAAGATTTATTTATTCTTATTGGAAAGACAGATCAGGTTTATGACGAGAAAGAGAGACAGAGACAAAGATCTTCCATCCGCTGGTTCACTTCCCAAATGGCTGCAACAGCCAAAACTGAGCTGATCTGAAACCAGGAGCCAGGAGCTTCTTCTGGGTCTCCCAGATGGGCACAGGATCCCAAGGTTTTGGGCCTTCCTCTGCTGATTTCCCAGGCCATAAGCATGGAGCTGGATGGGAAGTAGAATGGCTGGAACACAAATCAGCACCCATGTGGGATGCCAGTGCTTACAAGACAAAGATTTAATCTCTGAGCCATTGCACCGGGCCCACTCATTTTATTGTTAGAGGAGTAACAAAGTGGTTCATGTTCATAAGCATGTCTTATTGCATACATATGTATGAGCTATGTTTTATAGGACTGACAGATATAGATTTGTTAATATCAGCATCACCATAAACACATGGTTATGTGTTATGCTACATCACGATGGGTATGAAGTACTGGGTAGTAGTGGTAGTTTGTGATTTTTGTCCTTCTACTTCCAAACATTTATTTATTTTATTGGAAAGGCAGATTTATAGAGAGTAGGACAGAGAGAAAGATTTTTCATTTCACTGGTTCAATGTCCAAGTGGCCACAATGGCCAGAGTTGAGTCGATATGAAGCCAGGAGCCAGAAGCTTCTTCCAAGTCTCAATGTGGGTGCAGATCCCAAGATGTTGGGCAATCCTCCAAGGCTTGTGCAGGCCACAGGCAGTGAGCTAGATGGGATGTGGAGCAGCCAGGACACAAACTGGCAGTCAAATGGGATCCCAGGGCATGCACCGCAAGGATTTAGCCATATGGGATCCCAGTGCTTTCAAGGCAAGGATTTAACCACTGAGCCATTGTGCCGGGCCTCCACATCCTCTTTTGATGTCACCTTCAGCCTCATACACATCCTTTGAGGTCCTGAGTGTGGACATGGTCACCAGGGGAAATGCAGAAGTAGGCAGGTGACAGAACCTTGGAGAGCCACTGTCAGCAGGCTTCTGTGGACGTTGTCTGAGATGCTGAGTCTCCTTTGTAGCTTGCTCTTTGCTTTTCTGCTGGCCCCATCCACGTGGCCTTTCATTTTCTGCCCTGGTGGCCCAATGTGGTGCTGACCTCCTCCAGAGTGGCCAGAAGAGGATCAGGGTAAAGCATACACACAGAGGCGGCACAACAGCCTAGAATCACTGCCCATGTTACCTTGTGGATATTTGAAGATCTGGCCAAAGACTATCCAGTGCTGGTGACCTTGAAGGGAAAAGAGAGAAAGGAGGGAGGGAGAAAAGTAAAGAAGGAAGGCAGGCAGGCAGTAGTAGGCTTTTTTTTTTTTAATATTTATTTTTATCTGGGGCCAGGTGTGGTTGTCTAACAGCTAAAGTACTCACCTTGAACACGCCGGGATCCCATATAGGTGCCAATTCTAATCCTGGCAGCCCTGCTTCTCATCCAGCTCCTTGCTTATGGCCTGGGAAAGTAGTGGAGGATGGCCCAAAGTCTTAGGATCCTGCACCCACTTGGGAGACCTGGAGGAAGTTCCTGGCTCCAAGCTTTGGATCGGCTTAGCTTCGGCTGGTGCAGTCTCTGGGGTGTGAATTATCAGATGGAAGATCTTCCTCTCTGTTTCTCCTCCTCTCTGTATATCTGACTTTGCAATAAAGATAAATAAATCTTTACATCATGCATATGGCATAGGTGGGGGCAGACCAGGCTGAACCCATTCACATCAACTGCTGGCGAATCTGAGCACCAGCATAGAGTGTGAGTCAGGCCAGTTTCAGTCACAACACATACTAGTGCACATTGAGGAATGCCAACGTGAGGTGAGCCATACCAGATATGGTTGCAGTGCCCAAACAGCACACGTGAGAACTGGGGGGTCGAGGGGAGAGAGGAGGTAAAGCTGACAGGGGAATGTGGGCTCCCCTGCTGGACAACCACTCCTACTGGAGAGCATGAGTTGGAATGTGGGCAGACCAGACTAGGCAGGGCTACAACACCTGTGGGCCTCATGTGAGCTAGACTTGGGGAAGGGCCAGGTTTGGCTGACTGTTCCGACTGGTGCAAGCAAAAATTAGAGTGGGTGAGGGTTAGTTGGGCTTTGCCACATCATCAGATGGCAGAGGCTGGCACTGGAGGCCAATTCTGTTAAGTTAAATGCCAGAACCACCTGGAGAGTGCACAATCCGGAAGTTGGCTTGGCCTAGTAGGGAAATAGTGGGCACCTCCCTTGTGGGTAACCACTCCCACTGGAGAGCATGAAAACCAGGGCAGGGACAGGGGTGGCTAGACAGAAAGGCATCTGCAAGTGTGTGTGGGGGCTGGATAGTAGGT
>NW_024465626.1:0-1643 GCF_017591425.1 Ochotona curzoniae
TAATTAATTAATTAATTAATATTTTAAAAACCTCTCTGGGTTTCCTGTTTGCCTATCTGTGCTCTTATGATTTATTTTTACAGTTGTCTTACTGTTTTTCACATTAACTGTGGAATCGTCCACTTCTCTGTGCATTTACAAAACAATTTCCTTCTTTTAGCTTTTTGTTGGCTTCATTATAGCTCCTGGATATGATGTCTTCTTGGTGAATTATGCTATTTATCCTGTGAATATCACATTTCCTGAAGGTCAGTCCTTTCACTCCGGTTGGTTTCTTTCGATATTCAAATCTCTGTTCCTGCCTTAAATTATTTTCATGTCACAATATAAAATTTTTTGTGTTACTATATTTTACATGTATCTTTACAGTTAGCCGAAGTCTACATTTTTTTTTCTGATCTACAAATATCTATGTTTTGAGAGACAGAGAAAGCCTCTGCTGCCTCACTCTCCAAAAGACTCAGTTCCCCACAAGACCAAGCTCTCAAGGAAGAGCATGGTACATGCCTCCTCTTGGGCGGCAAGAACCCTGTTATTTCTGTTATTTGAGCCATCATTGGAGGACTCCAGGAGTCCCCGTTAACAGGAATCTGAAAGCAGGAGCTGGAGTCAGCCGTCAAACCCAGGTACTCTAATGTGAGACCAGGGATCTCAGCTATGGTCCTAACTACCTCCCATTTGGCATTTCAGCAAAGAGGAATTTAACACACTCTTTCATTGGAACTTTGGCTAGTTCTCTGTTTTTCTACTTACCATTTGCAATTTGTCCTCAGCCTGCTCGGATTTTTCACTGTATTTTAAAAGTTGTTAGCGAGCTAGTTTTTGTCTCTTTTTTCCCTTTTCCTTTGTTCCTCAATAGTTTGGAAGCTATGAGTTGCGTTTTTTCCCAATGTTCGTGGAGATTACCCACATATATTTTACACATGGAGTTCAGTTTTTTTTTTCTAAAAATACAGTTATGTTGTATTATGTATTATGTTGTTCCTTTGCCTGAGAACTCAGGAACCCAGCTTGCATTTTCTTCCTGGTGCTGTCCATGAATTCAAACATTTACTCTTTGCCATGAAATGAGTTATCTGATATTTGAGTTTAAAATGTTAAATAACATTATTTTACAAATCATAACATCAATGATTATTTAAAAACTGAATTATCAAGGGTAATAGTCTGCTCCACTATGCCAATATTTGTATCACTTTGGTACTTAGAATACACTCCCTTGCCTGCTTGACAATTTTCCAAAAATTATGCTCTGTAGAGCTACTGTATCAGTACCTGGTAGAAGGGATCTTGTTGCACAGCCTTTTGCATGAGATGTCTGTCCGGTCTAATGTCTTCTATGTTACAGCCACTGCCTTAGTCTGTGGTCCTTGTAACTTTGCAATGAAACTTTCTTTTTTAAGTGCTTACTCTGTCCCCATAAGGGACCTTGCATGGGTTTTTAAAAATGTCTCTTTTGTACTAAACCAGTGAAATTCTAGAATTTTTCTTTTGCGCCAGTTAATGCCATTTGATTCATTCAGCAACCATTATACTTATAGTTGTTCATAAGTTTCCCACTTAATTTGTGAGCAAATTATTTTTACAATTTCAAAATCAGAACTATGGTCTTTGGAAAGTCTCTTTCTCTCTCTAACAGAGAA
>NW_024465627.1:0-20281 GCF_017591425.1 Ochotona curzoniae
ATTGAAAATAAGTCAGTGATACAGAAATTACTACCTTGTTTGATAGGCAGCTGAGTGTGGCGTCCATTGTTGTGGTACATTGGCAAACTGCTGCTTGCAATGCCAGCATCCTACACTGGAGTGCCAGTCATGTTTTGGATGGCCCAATTCTTTTCCTGTTTTCTGTTAGCATGTCTGAGAAGGCGGAAGAGGATGGCCTAAGTCCTTGTACCCTGCTATCAATATGAGAGTTCTAGACAGAGTGCCTGGCCTCAGGTTCTAGCCTGGCTCAGAGCTAAGTATTTGGGTCATCTGGGGAACAAACCAGCAGATGGAAGCTTCTATCTACCTATTTCTCCCTCTCTCCCTAACTCATTCATTCATTCATTCATTCATTCTCTCTGTGTGTCTCTCTTTATCTCTAAGTCTTGAAAAAATGATAGGTGGGGCCCGAACTGCATACAGCAAGTTATGCTGCCATTTGTACCAGCATTCCACATTGAAGCACCACTTGGAGTCTCACTGCTTTGCTTCCAGTCCAGCTCCCTGCAACTGCCCCTTGGGAAGGCAGTGAAGGACAGCCAAAGGAACTGGACACCTGTCACCTGTGAGACACGGATGTGGTCCCAGGTTCCTGGCTTTGCCCTGTTCCTGCTCCAGCTCCTGCCCCTCTCCTGCTCCGGCTCCAGCCATTGCAGGTATTTAGGAAGTGAGCCAGCAAAATTGAGATTTCTTTTTCTTCTGTTTCTCCCTGTCTCTGTCACTCTACCTTTAAAATAAATAGAAAAAATTTCAAGTATATATTTGATTCTTCAAAATAACACATGATAATGTTAGAACTTGAGTTGTTAGATATGTAGAAATAAAAGTATGACACCAGATATCACAATCAGTGAGGAGAAGGTAATGTTATTAGACTGCTCTAAGGCTGCCAGATGTGTGAAGAGGGGGCAGAAATATGAGATGTGCAACATACAAAAGGAAAATCCAGCTGCTGAAGTGTAAGAAAGAAGTCGAAACTACACCAGAGATAAAGTGTGAAGTGCTAAATATTGGCTTGAAATGGATAGGATAAGATGTGGATGTAACCGTTAGCCTTAAATAGCTTAGAAAAAGTCAATAGAGAAAATAGAATACTAAAGAAGAGGCATTTAGCCCTAGTGGCCAAGACACCCGTGCTGCACATTTGAGTGCTTGGGTTTCACTCCTGTCTTCAGCTGCTGACTCTAGTACTTGAGTTTCCCACCAGTGCAGACTCTGCTTATTCTGGTAGGGTTTATATTCATATACTTTAGCTCCTTAAGTGCTTAATTATCTCATTCTATACAACGAGTTCTGCCATTGTTATTTGTGTATATTCTTTCACAGCACCTCTCACATAATATGAGTCAAAGTTTTCCCACTGACTGAACTGACTGCTGAGTGATTGTGAGTATAAAAAGCAAATGACATAGAAATGTCACTTTTCTTGGATAACAAGGCATCGTAAATGGAACATTTTCTATTGATATTCTTCAGAATATTTGTTATGTTGTAAATTAATGCAAGGAGCACTAAAAGTTTAACGGCAGAGGCAAGCCCCATGAAAATAATTCCTAAACATAACTAAACATACAATTATTAAATTTTATTATTTTTATTTTATTAAATATCAAATTTACTATTTAGATTTAAAATTAAAGATGCATTATTTTAAAAACCTAAATTCTTGCAGCATCTTTCTGTTTCAGTTAGAATGAAGTAATTTTTTTATTCTAATGAATGATAGACTTTGAAAAGGACCTTGCATAAATTCTCATTAGGCTCCTTTGATGTCAGTGACTCCGCTAGCATACACTCAACTTGGAATTAGATTTGAGATATATAAAGCCCAGTTATTGTTATAGCTTTAAAATTATACTTCCAAAAAAAGTCATCAAGTCTAGGATTAGATTGGAAATAAAATGCACTCTGAAATAAATCAAATATATGAACTCATGAAATATACGGTTTATAATACCATTTATGTCTCTTAAACTGCCAACAGGGGGAAAAGCAGCTTTCCAGTTGGTTTATATCTTTTTTTTCTATAATAAGTTTCATGAATTCTGATGCTAACATGTTCCCCAAATGAATGAGCACAAAGTTCAGTAACTACATCACAACCAATTAATACCACTTGGTTTTCAATGTTTTGTATGTTAGATCCAAATAAAAACACATTTTTAAGGCAGAGAGGAGGGAAATAATATTTCAAAATAATTATAGAACTGATTTGACTTAGTCATGTTGAAATGACTCTGTATATTTAAAAAATAAATATTTATTTAAAGTATATGGAAGTGATCAGACATAACACACATTCTAATATCGATTTACCTAGCATATGGTAGGTGAAGATTTTTCTTCTCTAAGATAATTGAGGCCTTTGAGCATCCACATAAAATGGAAGCCACATAAATTTTAATCTCTGTTATACAACTTCAAAAACAAGCCATACATATCAATAAAAAATGCAAATAAAATCATCCACAGTTTTTGAGCCCACTGCAAAATTAAAAGGCAGAAAATACTGCAGAGACTTCAGTTTGCTCATCCATAGAAATTAGACATCAGAATCCAGTAGAGAATGTTCTGGACTTCACAGTTGAGCTAACTTTCAGTTGGAATTGTAGAGTCTGCTAGCAGGTGCAGTGTGACTCCCTGTAGAGTTCTGCTGGAGCCCAGTTATCCTCCCTCTAGGACATGTCCAGATTCAGGAATACAGGGAAGCAATTGGTGAGCACTGAGCACTGGGAGGTGAACAGAAAGGACTTAACAAGCGTACAAAACCAAAGGGGAACCTACTTGAGAAAAGGAAGAAATCTTCCACATTGCCCTTGGAGACTTGAATGAAAACAGGAAGAAATCTCTAATGAAACAGGGCAGTATCAAGAGAAGAGACATTACCTCATCCTCATCCCCAAAATAGCAGGCACCATTTATTAAAAACCTGCCATTTGTTATTACAATCCAAGAGAGTATCTAGAATTCAGAAACCAAGAAGTCCTCCTGTATCCCACTTACCTACCCTTGTAAGATTGCTTACTCATAAGAGGTTGAAGAAATATAAACAATAATAAGCAAGATAAAGAATCTAACACTAAAATATAGTAAGCAGCACAATGTGAAAGTTAAACCTATTTATAAGAAACTTTTTAAAACCTAGGAAACATAGAAGTGCTGTACCTCAGAACTCCAACACAAATCAAATATAATCCAGATCTATTATACATGTAAGAATATGGCAAATTCAAAATTGAAAAACTCAAGATAAAAATAAAGGAGGTAGACATTTGAACTAGCAGTTAAGATATCACTTGGAGCCTATGGAGTTGTACCATAAAATTAAAATAAAATAGAAAAAAAACAAGCAAAAAAAATAGAGCAACAGCAACAACAAAAAAGATGTCACTCTGAATTCATACATCCCACCCCACATGAGCGTGCCTGGATGCAAGTCCTGACTCTACACCCAATTTTGATTTCTTGCTGCTGTGCACACTGAAGACAGTTTATTATGGCTCCAGTAGTTGGGTGTCTGCCATTCATGGGGGAGACCTGGACTGATTTTCCTGGCTCCCCATTTCAGCTTGGCTCAGACCTGGCCATTGCAGGCACTGTGGAATAAGCCAGCAGATGGGAACTGTATCCCTTGTTTTCCTTATCTCTCTCTCAAAAAAACCAAGCAAACAAATAAAAACTTATTTATTTATTTATATGTATAAACATGTAGTATATGTGTGTGTGTGTCCCATATACACACACATATATAAGGACCTATAGAACATATATACATATATATGGTTATATATATGATTTATTTTAATGTGTTTTTCAGTTTATTATACATAAAAATTAGCAAATAATGTGTACAAGTCCATAAGCGTGAGACTATCCAGTGCATTTAGTATCAATCTGTTGGATTTACAACTGCCTGGAAACTCATTTCCCTTTGTACCCTGAGAAGACCAGAACTAGCCCCATATACCAGATTCATCATGTCTGGGACCATCTTGATCTGACAGGTACCCATCAAATTAACCTACTTCAGTTGAGACTTCCTGCCAGCATCCAGTGTGGTGTTGGCTTCCAAGCCCAAATGGTCTGATTTGCTGTGCATGTGCTCAGCATAATCACTGAAGATTAAAAAAAATCCCTGTTACAACAAACATGGAGGCAAGTTCAGCATGATCTGCTTCGGAGACTAGATTGAGATGGTTCCTTCAATCCAGAATCACTAAGCGGGGACACTGTTGACATTACACTGGTTGAGGATCCAATGAAGCAGCTTCATACAACTCAACATTCTCCAGACATCCAGTCCTTCGAAGAAAGATGATTTCATGCAATAACAAAACTACCAGAGTCAAGCCAACTTCAAGTTTTGCCAAATATTGATGATGAGTAATCTTGTCATTTGTGGAAGCTCCAACTTTTTGATTCAGGGTCATGTGCTATTTCTGTCAGTGACTCAAGTGTAGAAACAGAAATCTAAATCATGGCTTGCTAAATGGTTCAGGCTACCAAAAATTGTCTCATATCAATAAACGCATTGCTAAATGCTGTTTACAGTGATAAAAGCAAAAGGTTACAATTAAATTATCCTTGCTTGTAGAAATGATGAAGAGCAGAACTCCATGATTCTAGATGAATTTTATTACAGAAAATTGAGGCTCAGTAAACCTGGACATCATTAACTCTAATAGTATAGTATTAGTTTACATAAGTTTGATTTTCTCACTGAAAGCTCTGGAAGATTCCAGAGCACCTTATTACAATAAAAATAACTGATCACAGGTGTGAATAGACTTTTTGGTTAACATTTAGTTACTTATGTAAAGAGCCAAGAGTGAGACATAGAAAGAGCTGTTAATTTACTTCCTAAATGCCTGCAAGAGCTAGGACTAGGCCAGAACTGGAGTCAGGGACCAAGAATTCAATGCAGGTCCCTCATGTGAGTGGGAGAAGCCCAACTACTTGAGCCATTATCAGAAAACTGGAAATGGGAACCAAAGTTAGAAATCAAACTCGAGCTTTCCACTGTGGGATGCAGGTGCCCTGAACGGCACTTCACCTAAAAGGCTAAACAACTGCCAGGGTGAGCAGTAAGTACTGAGGTTTTATTGGAGTCTATCAGAGTGCTCCCAGGGCTGGTGGTTGAGGCAAATAATAATAGTAATCGTAATGATGGTAATGATGATGCATTTTGTGAGCATTTTATATGTTCTTGAGACAATGAAAAGGTGCTGCAGAATGCCATTTTCCAAGCTTTAAGATTTATTTGATGTGATCTACAAGTTTGTAAGTTATCAGAAATACTGATACACACAGCAGAGGACAGTTACCTGTAAGCTGGATGTCTTCAATTGTGCTTTTTAGGAAGAGGTGGTTCCAGCTTAAGTTCCTAAGATCTTTACTTAGGTTACAGAAACCTGACCATTGTTATTGAACTGCAGAGGTCAGTTCTTGACTATTATCTTCATCTTTCTTAGGGTGTTTTGAAATTATAATGTATTATTCTGAAACAAAAAGAAATCCTTGTGGAACAAAAAAATAATAGCAAATGTATCTCATCTGCTGATAAAAAGAAGATTGTGTGCATAGGGCCATAGTTTCATGAGAAAAAAAGAAAGGCAATACCAATGCCAGTCTATTTGGGAGCAGTAAAGGGGAAGAAAAAATTCTGCAAGAACTCTATGTGATGGAGAAGAAATTATTGATCTCATCAATCATCACTTAGTTAAAAAAAAAAAGAGGCATAGTTTGCCAGTGCTGGAGAAACATGCAATAATGCTATCACGTACAACTTACATCAATAATGTTCCTACATTTTGCCAGAAATTTAAGAAAAGTCATTTAAATTTGAACGATGGAGTTATTTATTTTCTGCAAGAGTGTATATTCAGACATTAACCCATGCTTCCAAAAAATCTAGTGTCTGTAGTATGGAAACAGAAAAAAAAATCTGCACTTTTCATGTAGCATACCAATATCATCTTTGGGTAGAAATAAAGCAAGTGGAGATTGAAAGTAATGTATATACAGTAAGCCATAAGCGAAAAATCCATTTTGTGGGACAGAGAATGACATCAGCAGTCTAATCTAGTCAGATACATATTTTCCCCTGGTCGCATTCTGACTGATACAGTATGATTAGTAGCATTAAAGAATCAATTTTGAAACTTTAAGGAAAGGCAAAGGAGACTTGCGTGATGGAGAAGTTCCAAATAGTACAATTTGAAGATTTAGCAGTAAGGGAGGAATCCAAAAAACACTAATATGTGATTGACTTAGGAAAACATTAAAAATTACTATATATCTTCTTCCAAGTCTATTGGGACCATGATTATTACATTTGGACCTGTTCCAACCCAAGTCTGTCACGTCATGAGAAGAAACTTCAGGGTCTGTGTGGGAACTGGGTTCCTGGAGAAGTATGTACAACAGTATTTTATAGCTTAAGACTTTTTAAAAAAACTCAGCTAATTGCCTTATTTAGATCAACGTCTTTATTAAAATACTATGTAACTTGAGTTTATCAAATACTTGACACTCTCAGACAGGTTTCAACTGTGGCTTATATGTAATACTTTTTAAATATATTTATAGGCACCTACACAATGGCTCAATCAGTTAATGCTCCACCTACAAATGCAGGCATCCCAAATGGGCACCAGTTCAAGTACCAGCTGCTCCACTCCTCATCCAGTTCCCTGCTTGTGGCCTGGGAAAGCAGTGGAGGATGGCCCAAAGCCTTGAAACTCTGCACTTGCATGGGGGACCCAGAAGAAGCTCCTGGCTCCTGGTTTCAGATCACTCAGCTCTGGCTGTTGTGATCATTTGGGAAGTGAACCAGCAGGTAGAAAATATTTCTTTCTCTCTTTCTTTCTCTCTGTAAATCTGCCTTTTCAATAAAAATAAACCTTTAATATATATATACATATGTTTGCTACACTTCTCATATCTTTTAAAACTTCTGTTTTGCTGCACTTTGCTTTTCAATTAGGATATAAATTGTTACTACAATGAACATTTTTATTGTCATATAAAAATCAGAACTTATTAATGGTATACAGTATGACAATGTAATACATGTATAAAGATACCATGATAAAATCAGAATAATTAACACCCTCTCCTCAGCTGTTATCATTTCTTCATGTTTAATGCCTTCAAACATCTTCTCCAATTATTTTAAAATACATAATAAATTGTTATAAAGTATATTAACCTGTTATGCTATAGAATATGAGAAATAATGCCTCTTGCAAATATATTTTAAGCTTCTTTTAAAGATTTTAATGTATTGATTTGAAAGTCAGGGTTATACAAAAAGAAAGAGACAAAGACACACAGATACACAGAGAGAGAGACTATTATACCTGTTGGTTCACTCCCAGATGGCTGCAATGGCCAGGGCTGGCCAGACCAAACCAGAAACCAGGAGCTTCTTCCAGGTCTTCCAGGGGGATAGCAGGAGTCCAAGTACCTAGACTATCTTCTACTGCTCTCCCAGGCCATTAGCAGAGATCTCAATTGACAGTGGAGCAGCCAGGACTCACGCTTGAGCCCATATCTAATGCTCACATGGTCAACTGCAAATTTACCTGCTATACAACAATGCTGGCCCCAATATTTTTTAAGTTTTATTAATTTTCTGTCATGTGTCTATCACTGCCTTAAGGTTTTACCAAGAAATTCAACAGACTAACTTAAGAAAGAAATTTCTGATTCAATAAAGTTTAAGGTGGTGAAAAAGCAATGTTATGTGGTAATTACATGGCCTAAAGAGGCATTAAACATTTATTTTATTCATTGAGCTAACTCCAAGCAAGAATCAAATGAGATCATACAAAAAAGTACTACGAAAATGAGAGATGCACTAATATTTTAGCGTAAGGCTAAGCCTCAGAGATCTGTGGTCTTGCTGGGTGTAGGAAAATGAAGACAGGAATGTATCTGAGAGTAGCTTTACTGAGTTATATTTAATCTTTCATATTTTGGGATGGGATTCTAAATAGTCTCAAAGGTTAAAATGTTTCCCAAATGTCAGCAAGCTAAAAGGTCAGCAGAGCAGCTTGCAAAGTTTGTTCATAAGCCCAACAAAGTTCTCTGTTCATCACATCATGTCTGTGATAGTAGCTTTGGCAGTGGCCTTCCAGAGAGATTCACTTGGACCAATGATATTCTCTTACCTCAGTTTCTTCTTTTGTAATTGTTGGCATAGGACCACATCATAAGATTTCCACCAGTACTAGCTGTCTGGAGTAACTCAACCAGCCTAGACACTTGGGGCCACGTTCTCCTGGAAATCCAATAATCATACCCATCCATTTATCAATCCTCAGATCAATTCATAACCGTGACAGCTGCCCTGAGACTTTACTTCCCATGGCTCCCAGATCAAAAGAGGGAAATTTATATTGGAAAATGTTTCTAGTCACTTTCAGAGAGCTGCCGCCAGCATGTTGTAATGCTAAAATAACACTAGAAAAACCAATCCACATATCATCCCTGACATATTACAAAATGTTCGTGTAAGATGGAGTTAAAAGATAATTTTACTTTTATATGAAAAAATTAAACCCAAACCTGGACACTATTAAGTAATAAATGATAATAACAAAAATTAGCAATTTTGTTCCAATCCTAACAATTATCCTCCTAAATATTCAAAAAACAATTGATATACATACACAAAATTAAATTATACAGCTACCTTGCTTTCTATCTGCTCAGAAATGCAACAAAATGTATGCAATCTAAGAATCATATATAAGAGTCATATATATATGATCTAAGAATCATCTTATCTTTATGAATGTTCCTTTCAAATGAAAATAAATAAAAAGAAAATTAAAATTTACAGTGTAGATATTCAGTTGGACAAAAATTCCAATTCGCAGGACATATATTATTACATTAAAATTTAATCTATCATTTGCTCATTTGGAAAAACATATCCTCGGCCCGGCACAGTAGCCTAATGGCTCAAATCCTTGTCTTGCACATGCCAGAATCCCATATGAGCACCTGTTCTAATTCTGGTGGCCCCGCTTCCCATCCAGCTACTTGCTTGTGGCCTAGGAGAGCAATTGAGGATGGTCCAAAGCCTTGGGACCCTGCATTTGTTTGGGGGATCTGGAAAAGACCCCTGGCTCCTGGTTTTGCATCGGCTCAGTTCTGGCCATTGCAGCCATTTGGGGAGTGAACCATTGGGCAGATCTTGCTCACTGTTTCTCCTCCTCTCTATATATCTGGTTTTCCAATAAAAACAAGTCTTTAAAATACATATAGCCTCAAATATACTGTAGTAAGATTAGAAATAGTATTTACCTATAACAGTTAATAATGCCTGGATGAAAATAGGTGTTGAATAGATGATAGATGTTATAGTAATAGTCTGACTCTATTTGAGCTGCTTTATTTTGAAAAACAATTCCATGAATAACCCTATTTGCAAAGAAACCCAATAACTAGGTATGTCTAAACATATAACTAAGAAGCCAGAGTCCAAGAGTTCTTTCTGATTTTGGCTGAACTACTGACCTCATTGTTTCTATTCAGAAAGTCACCAGATTACAGCCTGGTGCTATAGCCTAACAGCTAAAGTCCTCACCTTGCAAGCAACAGGATCCCCTATGCGTGCCAGTTCGTGTCCCTGTGACCCCACCTCCCATCCAGTTCCCTGCTTGTGGCCTGGGAAAGCAGTATTTGGGACCCTGCCCCTGCATGGGATCCCAGCACGTGCAAGGCAAGGACATTAGCCACTAGGTCAAGGTGCCAGGCCCTTATTAATAATTTTTTGTTGGGTGCAAATAATCTTACCAGATCTCTTACTTAAAATTGGAAGAGCTGGGCCCGGCGCAGTGGCGCAAGTGGTTAAAGGTCCTCGCCTTGCACGCCCGGGATCCCATATGGGCGCCGGTTCTAATCCCGGCAGCCCCGCTTCCCTTCCAGCTCCCTGCCTGTGGCCTGGGAAAGCAGTCGAGGACAGCCCAAAGCTTTGGGAACCTGCACCCGTGTGGGAGACCCGTAAGAGGCTCCTGGCTTCGGATTGGCATAGTATTGGCCCGTTGCGCTCACTTGGGGAGTGAATCATCGGACGGAAGATCTTCCTCTCTGTCTCTCCTCTCTGTATATCCGCCTTTCCAATGAAAAAATAATAAAAATAAATCTTTAAAAAAAATAAAATAAAAATAAAAAAATTAAAATTGGAAGAGCTTAATTTTTTCCTTTGCTTTTTAAAGCCACTAAAATCTTTTTTTTAATTAGAATTATATTTTTGCTTGAAAATACACGCATCTTGATGCATCATGATTAATGCAGAGAACCCAAAGCAAGACTGCTATTATAATGACGTATAATTTGTAATTTTGACTTGCAATCTCTTTATATTTTGTAGTTCACTCTACATTTCTGAGACTTGTTCCTTCCTTATACAGTTTTGGAAAGGCCCCAGATTATCACACCAGTAATCATAACTGAAAAAGAATTGTTTGATTGAAACTCAAGAATCTTGCTCTATAGGAAACTAGAGTTTCAAACTCAATTTCCATTTTAAAGAACTATGGCAATGTTTTGTTTCTTCTATTACTTGTAATCAAGCAGCTAATTTGTATCAGCATAAGGAGAAATGACAATTTTGAATCACATAAATCAGTCCTTCACCTCATGCAAAGAAGCTGACTACATTCCCTAATCCAATACAATTTTCAATCCCTTTTCCTCTCCAAAATTTTCTTTAACTCTCAAATCTAAGTTGCTTTTTCTGTGCATGTAATGGACCTCAAGACCGAGAAACATGATGTGCATCTTACTGCTCATCCTTACCACTTCAAAACAACCATGCTCCTCTGGGCAAAACCTTTATTTCATGGTGGGTTTGAGCTTGGTAACTGTGCTGCCATTCCCTTCTTCTGGTTGAAGTCACATACCACCACTGTTTCTTTAAGATTCACCACATCCAGATTTACAATCAACTTCTCTTCCCCATATTGATATCTAGCACCATCCATCTAATTGTCCAAGTTAAAAATCAAAGTCGCCCTTCATTTTGTTCATATAATCCCACTGCACGCCCTTCCAACTCCACATCCAAAATGTATCTTAAATCTGTAAATTTCTTAGCATCCCCATTGCTAATGTATCCATAAATAGGGCTGTATATCACTTAATTAATGTGTCCTATAAATGCATCATTAAATCATTTCATTCACTCTGTGGACACAGATAAAAAATTGAAACTTATGTCTTACCTTCCTCCTGAACTCTACCACCCTAATGTGAGATCTACACGGGCATGTATCCCTTTCAACCACATAAACAATATTAAAAAATAAAATAAAATGTTTAAATGGGAGTAGATCTAAACAACTTCCAGAACTAATACTGAGTAGCAGTAGTGAAAGTTGGCATCCTTCTCTGGTCCTAGATCTTAGTGGAAATGCTGCCAGTTTTTGCACATTCATTTCATTCAGCATGATTCTGGCTATGAGTTTTTAATATCTTGCTTTGATTATGTTGAGGAATGATTCACCCATACCCAATTTACTTAGGGTTTTCTTAATAAAAGAGGTTGCATAATTAAATACTTTCTCTGCATCTATAGAGATAACCACATGACTTTCATTCTTCAATTTGTTCATTGATTTACTGATTTTCATATGTTGAACCATCACTGCAAACCAGGGAGAAATACCATTTGATCTGGATTGGTGATGTTTCTGATGTGTTGTTGGATTTGATTATCTTGTAATTTGTAGAGAATTTTTGCTTCTATGTTCATCAGGGATATTGAACTTCAGTTCCCCCTTTTTAAATTTTCTTATGAAAACCTTATTTATAAACTCCTAAGTTTACTAGTATTTTGCATAATTCACTCTGATAACCACGTGGTCTACAGAGTATTAGCTTCATTTTACAGCAAACCAAGGAAATGTTTTCCCCATGTTTATTTTTAAAGATTCAACAGGCAGTGACAGAAGAGAAGAAACAGAGCTCTTACCCCCTGGTTCACTCTCTGACGGCTGCAACAGCTGGGGCTAGTCTAGCCCCAAATAAGCTAAGAACCCAGGTATCCCACGTGGATGGCCAGGACCCACATAGTATGGCACATCTCCTGCTGCTTTTCCCAGGACATTAGCAGGGAACCAGCTTTGATCAGAAGCAGAGTATGTTGGGTCTGAACTGGTGTGAGGTGTGAATCCTTCATCTCTCACTAGAAGCGTCTTAACCCACTACACCATGCCAACAGGTCCCCATAGTTAGTACGACAGACAGGAGATAAAAGCCCTAGGCTTGCATACCCACCACTGTTTTTCCATGACTTTGTAATACTTCATTTTAAAGTAATCCAATTTTACAATGTTTAAGAGTAACATCCTCTGGCAAGTTAACTCTGCAACCAACAAATCTAATTAAATACCTCACATTCTGGTATGTTTTAATGCCTTGTTTTACTGATAACTCCATTTCATGGCTATGTTTAAGGGCTCCCTGAGTCAAAATTAAAGCAAAGCTGATTTTTAAAAGGATCAAGGAACACAACAGTGAAGCAGGATTTCATGTTTAAAGTAGGCCTGGCACAACTTCACCAGCTGCTCAGATCACACGCTGAGGCAATGTGGGGATGTACTTTCATGAGATACATCAGATTCACTACCCACCTCCCATAGGTTAATCTCTCCATGAGTCTTGTTGCTGATCTACTATGTCATTAACTGGAAGACCAGCAGCAATAATTCTGGGATCTAGAACATGCAAGGAAAAGGTCCAATTAAGCCCTTTGCTTGGAACCACAAAAACCACATGCTAATTTAATTCACATTAAACCAAAAAACTTTTTTAAAAATCAGGTGCTCCTTCCTCATCTGCTTTTAAGGAGATGCCTAATCATCAGGGAAATCTGGAAATTCAACTTGCAAGCCTAAGAGGGAAAAGAGTGATCATCAGATACGTTCAGAAAGAGCACATGGAAGCTTGTAGAATCATCACTGAGAAGGGTGAACCCACGGCAAGACAATGGAGCACTTGTTCTGGTGTTCCTCTTCCTCAGTGTGCTTCAAGTCTTTCCCAAATGAGACCCTAGAAGCTCCCAGGTTCAGGTGTCTCTCCAGGATTGGTCCACTGCTGCAAGTGTGGGGAGTCCTGTACACATGCCCAGGACAGTTAATGAAAGTAATCATGGGTTTATCCAATTTGATAAGACAAACCAAGAAGAGGGGAAAGCAAATACTTAAATAAGTAAAAATCATAGCTGAAGAAGGAGATATTACAACAGATGGGGGCGTTTGCAGAAAAGCCTCTCCCTGTGCTTTGAGTGGAGAGGAGAGGAAAGACAAGATTGAAAAAAAACTTTGAGCATCAACCTACTATTAAGAGTTGTTAATTACCTTTAAGTCATATTAATTATTATGCCAGAAAATATCATATTTTGAGAGTAAGGTTCTCTGAGCCTCCAATACAATGAAAGTCCTTAGCAACTCTAAATGAACTCTGCGGTTTGCTTCAGATTTGGGAGATTTAGGGAAAAAACAGGATATTGTGTTTTCTGTTATTAATTAGTGAGTTGGCTGATAAAAGCAGAGATGATGATATGGAGCTACAGCCAACTGCTGGGTTAGAATATGAGAAAGCTGGGGAAGAGTTCATCCTTCCTGAAGGGCCTGTAGCAAAGGGAGAAGAGTACAGATGCACTTGGACCCCAATGAGGCCTTAGGACCATTGTCAGTGCTGTTCTGGAGGCCTACTGAGCCATGCCCTCCTCTTCCTGCCCCAGCACACCGATCTTTCCCTTTTCCCTGGAAACCGGGCTTACAGTCTTGCTCCTTTTTTTCTGAACAAATCTATTTTTACTCCTTTCATGACACCCCAATTTCTTGAGTTAATCTTCAATTTTTCTACTCACTGTGAAATTCAGCAACAACTTGACTTTTTAGTAAATTTCTGTAAATGCAGAATTTGAAGCATGCTTTCATGTAAGTATACTTTTCTTTTTTCTTTTTTCATTTCATTTTATGACACAGTTTCATAGGCTCTGGGATTCCCCCAACTCCTCCCCTTACCCTCCCCCCATGGTGGATTCCTCCACCTTGTTGCAGTAGGACAGTTTATATCCAGTCATGATTCCTTCACTGCGGGCATGGACCATGCAGAGAGTCCAGAACCTTATTGTCCAGATAAATTCAACATTTTCATTGGGAGACCAACCCTGGTCTGAAAATAGAACTGGCAGAATATCACCCCTGCCAATAAAAAGCCACAACACAACATCAACAACTATTTACAACATCATGAAGTTAACTGACATGGTATTGAGTGACCAATATGTTAGAAAATGCAAGTTCTTTTTTTTTTTTTTTTTTTAGCCACATCCTGTGACTACTGTAAGTATACTTTTCAAAGTTTGTGAAAAAGTGGGCCCGGTGCTGTGGCCTAGGGGCTAAAGTCCTCGACTTGAACGTGCCGGGATCCTATATGGGCACCAGTTCTAACCCTGGCAGTTCCACTTCCCTTCCAGCTCCCTGCTTGTGGCCTGGGAAAGCAGTCGAGAACAACCCAAAGCTTTGGGACCCTGCACCCGTGTGGGAGACCTGGAAGAAGTTCCTGAATCCTGGCTTCAGATTGGCTCAGCATCAGCTGTTGTGCTCACCTGGGGAGTGAATCATCGGAAGATCTCCCTCTCTGTCTCTCCTCCTCTCTGTATATCTGGCTTTCCAATAAATAAATAAATCTTTTTTAAAAAGTTTGTGAAAAAGTAAAATTTTATGTATAAAGTTTTCAAATCCATTAAGAGTTTTTTATAATTTGACTTTTCATTCTTTGGAGACTGCTTCATGGGCATAGATTTCAAATTTTTACACCAAAGTAAACTCATGTTTTAATATCATGTCGTTGAACTTTTTGAAATGCCCTCATCGTTATTTCAACTTTTACATTTTTGTGCCTCCTAACAGTATAAATATGTCTTATAATCAGTAGGAACTTAATGAATTATCTTGGCTGAGTCCTTGTTGAATTCTTATTATTACTAATCTACACATTTTTTAATCCAGACTCCTCTAGAACAATAACAAAAAAAAAAAACTCCATTGTAAGAGCACCAAATGAGTGTTAGACCACAGGATCTGCTATGCAGAGGACCATGTTTAGACCTAAAATAAAGCCAGACTCTGGTAGGAATAGACAGCTCTGCTTTCCTTGCAGATTCAAAAGTAGAAACTCATATTTCACTGGTTGCTTTATGAGAGAAGAAGTTATAATGCTGTTCTGGGATTATTAAATGTCCTGAAATACACGGATTGGACGTTTGTTGCAGGCTCTGTTAGAAATCAGAACCAAGGGCTGATTTACGTATCCCTCACAACCCCCTAGTGCATTTTTATCTTCCTTCCTTCTCAAACAGTTGAAAGTACATATGGAATAGTTTTAGGTAATAAGAGGAGTGAATATAAGATAGTGAGGTTTACCAATGACCAGTCATTCCTCAGCCCCTCTAAGAAAAGTTGCAAAGGATGATAACTACTGGGCAGATCCTTTTAAATATATACTGATTTCCACAGCTGCAGCTGATTTTCATGATTATATTTTTCTATTTTGCTTTTTATGTCTCACACACACAGGGACAGACCTCAGTTGTTATGCTGGTAAGCAGAATAAAAATTACATATTTAGTAGAACTGAACTTTGACAGTGAATAACAAAGACTCATGGGGGAAAAGGTAAATGCAACAGAACAATTTCACATTTGCATTCCAACAGATTTTTTAGTTATTTTCAATAAGTGGTGGGGACCCTGCTCTTCTCTTGTTGTGATCTAGCCTTAAATAACATTAATTCAACCAAACCCAGCATCCAAAGATTTGCGATTTATTTTTAATGGAAATGAGACTAATACACTGCCAAGTAGCAGCTTTTATATATACATGTGGGTGCGCACGCGCGCGCGCACACACACACACACACACACACACACAGAAACCGTTTCAACCATTTGCAAGGTAATTCAAATTTTACTATAATTAGGTACTATTAAATTTTCTACCATACTCTGAATCAGTACACTGCAATTTTTACACAACTTTTTAAATTGTTCATGGGCTAAGCAGGGAGCTAATGTGGCACAAGGGGCTGACAGATTGCCAGCATTATTCTAGCCAGAGCCACCTCGCTGTCAATTCACCATGGCTGCAGATTCAGCATAGACAGTTGCAAGATGCACCTGACCCTAACTTCTTTCTCCTGATGACCAAGTGTGTGCTCAGCTCCATGTGGACATGCCTTGGTCTCAAGTGCTCAAAAGTGCATCCCAGACTCTGCCCAGTTGTACATTCAAGAAGGATATCACCCACTGTCTGATAAAGGGGCAGCAGACACCAAGCTTTCCTATGGAGAAAGGCTGCAGCCTTTTGCTCTGAAAGCCTACTATCCCTTTAAATCCTGCTCTTTCTCTTGCACCTTACCTACGTCTTTACTTAGAATCTTTTACTGCTGAGACAGAAACTTGGAATGAGCCCAACTGGAGACATCCTTAGACCCTACAATATATTTCAGCTAAATTTTTGGCCAAAGCCTATCCAGTAGTACTTTTATACTAAATTTTATTATCAATAAGACTACAGTGAATACCATTCTTTCATTCTTGACATGGATAATGTTCTGTCATTTTTCTTGAGCAATTTAGTTAGCAGTTAACTTTTTTGATCAAAGAACACATTTTGTCAATTTTCTCCATTCCTTTACATTTTCTATTCCATTTATTATTGTGTTTATCTTGTTATGTCAGTGATGAAAGAGAGTGGGGTTTGTTTATTTACTTATTTTTATTTATTTGAAATATACGGAGAGAGAGAAGAGGGACAGAATCGTCTACCTACTGATTCAATATAGTTCCAAAGAGCAATAAAAGGTTTAGCAGTCTTCTTGGTCCCAGATTAACCTTAACTTTGGCTAGTAGAGATGGAACATCTTTTGCGGGGTATTGGGAGCACAGGGCTTTATAGGGCTAATTTCAAAGAATTGAATGTGTAAAAATTTTTACTTTTCCTCTGATATTCAACCCGCTGCTGAGATGAAATAAACCTTGAAGGGACTAAAAAAGAGACTGTTTGATTTATTTTACACATAAAACAAATCCTATTACCATGCTTGTCATAAGAAATGATAGAAATACCAATTTTACTTTTCCTAAACTTATTTCCCCTTCACTTTAAGATATTTGGCAATGGGCCGGGCATGATAGCATAGTGGTTAAGGTCCTCGCCTTGCACACGCTGGGATCCCATATGAGCACCTGTTCTAATCCAGGTGGCCCCGCTTCCCATCCAGCTCCCTGCTGTCCTGGGAAAACAGTCGAGGATGGCCCAAAGCTTTGGGACTCTACACCGTGTGGGACACCCGGAAGAGCTCCTGGGCTCAGACTGGCTCAGCTCCAGCCATTGCAGCCACTTGGGGAGTTAACCATCGGATGGAAGATCTTCCTGTCTTGCCTCCTCTCTGTCTATCCACCTTTCCGATAAAAATAAATTTTAAAAAAAAGATGTTTGGCAAAAGAACTAATTCATCTGCAATGAGATTGATACACCATTCATTACAAATTACATGAACACTGGTATGACACAAATGAAATGTCATACCTGGCTTATGACGCCAATAAATTTCTTAACGTTTCCTACTCTCAATATCTTCCTCTGTGAAATGCCATTACAAATACCTTGATTTACAAAGCTGTTACAAGTGTTAGATGATTATATAAAGCAATTAACCTAGCATTAATGCTCAGGATATTTTCATCTCCTCTTCCTTTTATCACTTATTTGGCTGCATTCCATGTCCCCAGTCTTTCTTGGTGCCTCAACTCTCTACAGACTATAATATTTAAAGTCAGTTTTTGTTTAGCAGCTCTTTCAGGCACACTGTCATGAATCAAAGAAACAATTGTAGTAGAACAATTGTTCTCGACCCTTACCAGCAAAATCACAAGTTCCTTGAGATGCAGAAATCGAGACTGCAACAGAAATCCACAGTACAGCCAAAAAAACTAAGTCCAAGTCCTTCTACTTGTTATTATTTTATTACGTAGAAGGTGAATTATATTTTGTCTCCCTCCAAAATTAAACCAGTGCCCAATGAACCTACTAAATGTTTTTAATTTTACCTGGACAGCTGATTAGTGTTATCCCATTTAGTTGTTATAAACTATTTTATTCATGGTTAAATAAAGTGCCCCCAACATCCTTCACTTGTTCAAAAACATTTGAGTGTTTGCTGTGTTCTAGATGCTCTTTGTCCTAGGTGCTGAAAATACAGCACTGAATAAAATGAAAGTCTTGATTTCACGGATTTTCATTTCTAAGGATCAGAAACTAAGTAAACAAGTCAACCTAAAACTTAACAGGATAATTTCAAACAGCAATGGAAATCAGGAACATCACTGAGCCCAATGAGAAGAAAAAGAAAGAGCTTAGAAAATTATATAGCCCTGACTCCTCTCCCAGTCAAAGTCAGGGTCAGGTATTGGAAATGAAGGGTGCCTACCATCTGAATACATGGATCAGGAGAACTATGCCCCTGTTCCTGGTCCTCCCACTCAGTAAAAGGCAGATCACACAAATATTCTACCAGGCCCTACCTGCTTCAAGAGCAAAACAATCTCCTGAGACATTCACACAGTCTTATATGTCCCCACAGAGGACTGTAGCCCCCACAATATTTCCCCCAGCCAAAAACATGCAGAAATGCAGTGAGAGGCATCATGACAGCATAAACCATTGGCAGGCCAGAGAGAACTTGCAACTGGACCATGTTTCTGGGACATGTGTTTTGGAATCCTCATTTTCACCACAATAGATATGGTATAGGAAACAACCTCAATGTCTGGTAAAAAAAAAAAAAATCACTCCTACATTTGTGCACAACATTGAAATAGAATGGGAAAGCGGAATAAAAGCACTGAAGAATAAAACATGACCCTACAGATGATTAAAAGCCACAGTGGCCCAATTAAACTCCAGCTCATGCAAAAGTGCATGTGATCTTCATCAAGCCAAACTCCGTAAAGTTACCAACACTCTTACATAAAGGAATTTTTTTTCAGTCTCCTTTAAATCTACATTAAACATAAGCACATGAACATTTGCTAGCGCCTCCATACTCCCACCTAGATCATCAATGCTTATATGCATTTGATTAATTCAACCATGTAAACGGGTGGGTAATTGCTAATAACTTAACAGATAAATTTGGTTTCTTTGTTGTTGAAACTAAAATGTCATAGCTGAAGCCAGGCCACACAGGAGGACTGGCAGAGCACAGTGCCTGTACTGCAAGAACTCTGAATATCTGAATAGCTTTAGAGCCTTCTGCTCCTTCACCCTCGAGTCTCTGATCTTGCTGATGCAATTTATTAAATATGTAGAGAAATATCATTGCTCATGTTAAAACATTCTCAAAAAATTAAGGGCACTTACAGCAGCTCATGGAAAGTGAAGATGAGAAAGTACTGTATTTTGATGAAAAAAAAAAACTTGAACTCATATAGACAAACAGTAGAGGAGGGAATGACAAGCACATACAAGTGAAAAAAACAGTGCATTTTCACATGGTGATCATTGCTATGTAGGCGGAAAAAAAAAGCAGTACAATAGGATAGAGAATGAGAGCAGTATGGGTGTTATATCTGGGGCTACTATACATGTGATGAAGAGGAAGACAAAATTCAGAGGACATTAGATTTCCCTTAAGGCAGGAGCATGAGTATTAAGAAGGCAGTCGTGCACTGGACTTGGAATGGGATACTGGAGGCACAGAAGACAGCTCAGACAAAGGTTCTATAAAAGGAATCATTATATCACGACCCAGAGACAAGAAAAAAAAAGACCCTTTTGGGTGGACAGTAGTGACCCAGGACAGAAAGTAAATAAGCAAGCTAGAGAGGGAGCCTTTAGACAATGCTCAGAAGTTTGTGTTATACCCAAATGGTTATGCAAAGCAACTGGAAGTTGTTGAAGGTAGTGACACAGGTGGGTTATTATTTATTTCATTTGTTTATATTAATATAAGGATAACGGGTTTTATGCATTCATTATATTATTTTATTAAAGTGACTGTGGTTGCTGTGTGGTTCAAGAGAATATAGGAGTAAATGCAGAACTATTTGTAAGCCTGCTACGGGATCACTTGATCAGAGATGACAGCGGCAGAAACAACAAGAGGTGGTCCATTCAGGCTATGTGTTTGGGGTAGAGCATTGGACACATGCCAACAGATGAGCAATTGATGG